>NW_026542602.1:39601231-39797110 GCF_028750875.1 Macrosteles quadrilineatus
TTTATGCTTCAAAACTGCAAAACTATTTTCAGACTGATATATCACACACTTTCTTTTGGTTAGTTAAATCTTCAGTATCCAATAGACAATGGTTAAATCAAACTCAGGCCTTCTTACACATTCCCAATGTATTTGGTATGTTGGTGGATTTCTGCTCATGTGTTTTTCTTTGGACCTATCTTATCACTTAAACATGCCTTAGTGATATCTCCAAGACTTGTCAATGTGTACATATTGATATTACTTTATTTATCTAATGGATTTTACTATTTTTACATTTCGCCGTTTTGATTCATTCAAATTCTTGAGATGCGGTTGGTGGCATTGGCATTTCAATCTATATGTTTTTAGAATGAAGCACCACTCGACACATGCTTACATTTTAGATTTATATTAAAACCTTTATATCATAATGTGTGTGATGGTTATTGTATTATAAAATAGCCAATATATCCTCGTAAAACTCAGCAAATTTTAAATATTTATATTTTTAAATTATATAGCCTAATCGTTTTAAAATGTGTTTCTCAATTTTTCAAACACACTGCATGTACTTATTTGTAGAATAATATACCGTACAACAAAGCTAAAATATTCACCTCAGGAAAGTAAGCTTTTCCGCGCATCTGGAAGTCTGATAGGAGTTCGTTCACAGCCAGAAGTCTTTGTTGAGGAAGGTCACAGTGGAACTCCGCGACTTTGGCGAGATGTTCGTAGTGTTCCTTGAGTTCCACCTGATGACGACTCATCGCGCCCTTTCTGGCGAAAACGGCGGGAAACAGAGCGACAGCGAGACAGACACAGAGTACATCATGGATTGCCATAGTGAACACTGACCTACGAACCCTACACCGCGACAGTGTACTGTGTGATCCAGACACGAACTGGTTGTATTACCAACGCTGTCTGGCTTGGCTAGTTATCAACTGGTCTTCCCTTTCCTCCGGTCAATTGGGAATTCGCGGCGCGAGCGCGCCCAATGGGGGATTCCCGCAGCCCAGAGGTCTGACTAACACTAATTTGATAGTCGAAATGTGACGGCGGTCATTGCTATAGTTGATGGTTCAATGTCAAAGGCTACTTTGTTTTTGAGCTTGATTCGTGTGATAGATAAAGCATGTGTTTTGGAAATAAAAACGGAAAAAACTTGTTTCAGGAAAGTTGAGGATAATTCTTAGGGATCAATAAAAGCTTTTTTTTATAGGTACTGGTTTGTATTCATGCATTCATTGGTATTTTCACCCTAAGTCACAAATTTGGAGCTTTTATACAGGGTGTCCCAGCTGTTTTATACAGCGTAGAGATTTTGCATATTTATCTCGTTAAGACCTATCTTTTTTTTAATTATACTAAAAAATCATGTACCGTTTAAAAATGGCAGCCATTTAAAATATTTCATGCCAAATTTTACGAAAACCGTTAACTTAACGTAAAAATTGCCAGAAACAAAAAGTTAGTAAATTTCACGTACTTATCAATGATACCTTATTTGTTAAGAATGGATAAATAATAACAGAGAAATGTCTTCTTTTCTAAATGCATGACCACTTTTCTCCATTGAAACAATTCCAAACAACGTAACATCTTAACGCTGTATCTCAAGTTATTCATGTTTTTGTTAAAAACAAATAAATACAGACGGACGGAAAACTAAGCACCACAGATCCATGTTCCTATGGTGAAATGTGTTTTTGATGAGCCTAAGCAAGAACGCTATATACATATGTCCAGAGAGTTAAGTGACACCCTGTACATTACCAACGTTGGGTCTGCCATCCGCACAGTATATAACTTTTCTATTGTAAACAGACGTGTCTCAAGGATGTATATGTATAATGAAGGGAAAGTAAAAAATAGCAGCTGACCTGATTGATTCCTAGCATGGCTAAAATGGGTGGGATTAAAAGTTTTAAATATTAATATTTTGGGTAGGTGGTATCATTTTGCCTCAGGCTACTAGGAAAATTAACTAAAAACGTGAAAGCAATTTTTAGAGAATTCGTAATTCCTACAAGCATTATTTTGATCAAATGATATTTGCACTGATTAAATATCGAACAAAATCATTGAGCGGAGCGAGCGAAGCTCTTATACGTCGACTCTTATGCATTTCGAAATACGCAAACTCCTCCTAGACGGCTGAATCAATCGTTTTCAAATTTTGCATAGTGATAAAGACCATATCGGTGAGTGCCAACATCTATATGGCGTTAAAAAAGTCTCTCAGTAATCCGCCCCACTGGGTCTCAAAGTTTCAATGTAATCCTTATGGAAGCAGTATTTGACACATAAACAAAAACAAAGACATATGATCAGCTGTTGACTTTTGAATGCAGTAGATAAAGGAATAGCGGATAGCATTATTCAACAGATATTAGAACAGAAACGGTATGGATCATAAATATAATCAAATGACGACACTAGCTAGCTTGAGGTCCGTGACGTAGGAAGAGGTGATGAAAGTAGTACAGGTGAGCAGTCTGGAGTGTGGAAACTGTTTATGACGATTAGATTAAGGTATCTGCAATCCTAAAATGCTATTGGAAGGGAAGGAACAAGGTCCGCGACGTAGGAAGTGGTGAAGGAAGTAGTGAAGGCAAGCTGTTCGGGGTGTGGGATCTGTTAAGACCATTAGATTAAGGTATCTGCAATCCTAAAATGCTATGGGAAGGGGAAAAAACGGGTCCGCGACGTAGGAAGTGGTGAAGGAAGTAGTCAAGGTGAGCTGACCGGAGTGTGGAAACTGTTTATGACGATTAGATTAAGGTATCTGCAATGATAAAATGCAATAGAAAGGGAGGGAAACAGTTCCGTGACGTAGGAAGTGGTGAAGGAGTAGGCTAAAGGCGAGCAGTCCGGAGTGTGGGAACTTTTTATGACCAATAGATTAAGGTATCTGCAATCCTAAAATGCTATGGAAAGGGAGGGAAACAGGTCCGTGACGTAGGAAGTGGTGAAGGAAGTAGTCAAGGCGAGCTGTTCGGAGTGTGGAAACTGTTTATGACGATTAGATTAAGGTATCTGCAATCCTAAAATGCTTTGGAAGGGAGGAAAACAGGTCCGCGACGTAGGAAGTGGTGAAGGAAGTAGTCAAGGCGAGCTGTTCGGAGTGTGGAAACTGTTTATGACGATTAGATTAAGGTATCTGCAATCCTAAAATGCTTTGGAAGGGAGGAAAACAGGTCCCCGAAGTAGAAAGTGGTGAAAGAAGTAGTCAAGGCAAGCCGTTCGGAGTGTGGAAACTGTTTTATGACGATTAGATTAAGGTATCTGCAATCCTAAAATGCTATTGGAAGAAAAGAAACAGGTCCGTGACGTAGGAAGTGGTGATGGAAGTAGTAAAGGCAAGCAGTCCGGGCTGTGGAAACTGTTTATGACGATTAGATTAAGGTATCTGCAAAACTAAAATGCTATGGAAAGGGAGGTAAACAGGCCAATGGCGTAGGAAGTGGTGAAGGAAGTAGTAAAGGCGAGTTGTTTGGAGTGTGGGATCTTTTTATGACAATTAGATTAAGGTATTTGCAATCCAATAATGCCAAGGGAAGGGAGGAAAACAGGTCCGAGACGTAGGAAGTGGTGAAGGAAGTGGGAAATGCGAGGAGTCCGGAGTGTGGGAACTGTTCATGATGATTAGATTAAGGGATCTGCAATCCTTATATGCTATGGGAAGGGAGGAAAACAGGTCCGAGTCGTAGGAAGTGGTGAAGGAAGTAGTCAAGGCGAGCTGTCTGGAGTGTGGGGAATGTTTGTGGCAATTAGATTAACGTATCTAAAATACTAAATTGTTATGGAAAGTTATGAATACAGGTCCACAACGTAGGAAGTGGCTTAGGAAGTAGTAAAGTATGAGCATAGTGTGAGAACCGTCTGTGGCAGTTAGATTAATGTATATTCAATCCTAAAATGCTTTGAGAAGGAAAGGAAACAGGCCCCACGACGTAGGAAGTGGTGAAGGAAGTAGTAAAGGCTGGCAGTGCAGAGTGGGGGAACCGTTTGGGCAGTTAGATAAATGTATCTGTAATACTTAAATGCTATGAGAAGGGAAGAAAACAGGTCTATGACGTAGGAAATGGTGGAGGAAGTAGTAAGGCTAGCAGTGCAGAAAGTGGGAACTGTCTTTGGCAGTTACTATAATGTATCTGCAATCCTAAAATGCTATGGGAAGAGAGGGAAACAGGTCCACGACGTAGGGTGTGGTGAAGGAAGTAGTTAAGGTGAGCAGTGTTGAGTTTGGGAATGGATTAATGTATCTGCAAGGCTAAAATGCTACAGGAAGAGACTGTAGACTGTAGGTTAAAATGATTACGAAGCACGAATCTATACATATTTTCGATACATGCAATCGTTTACAATAAAAATTTACAACTGTGTTGACAACAGCTGATTTTTACTCGGCAGAGGCTAAAAACGATTTTTACTCCCTAAAGAGTAAAAATGCTACTTTACACCCGCAAGGCTTGCATTAAAAACGAATGTTTTTACTGCAGTATAACAAAAACAATATAATATGAACCCTTGACTCCGCTCAATTTTGTGGATGCCTCTGCGAACGCTACCTTATATAAATTGGCTGTCAAGTCTTTCTTTTGAAATACTGTAGGAGTAGTAAAATTATGAACAATACATCTGCTGCTATTCACCAATCAAATCATTATTGCATTCTATTGTGAACAAAATGTTTGTGTGTCAGTATTGTATCGTTTCGTCTATTACGATTGTGTTTGTGTATATCGATACCGGATAAGGCTATCCAGCAGCCAGTCACAATTCCTGTCTGTCTATCTGTCTGTCGAGATAAGAGATAAGCTATCACAGATGTTGGCCAGTTCGTTGAGTAGAATCCATCAAGTGTTTCACTACTACTATACATTCTGTGGTGCATTTCATTATGTTAACATTCTAACAAATATGGCAAGTTCGAGTGATAAAAGTGAAAGTGCGGATTCCCTTTTAACCACAGTTGAAAAATGTGTTGAGTGCCCAGTGTGTCTAGAAACAGCAAAAGTTCCTTTTAAACTGTGTTCTAGAGGTCATATTGTGTGTTTGTCATGTACCACCAAGTTAAGTAAATGCCCTACATGTGAAGGACTGTTTAGGCCCACAGAAGATAATCCAGTTTGTCTAAAGAATATACTGGAAGCTCTGCCTCGCTGTTGTATCTACAGTCAAGATGGATGTGAGGAAATTGTGGAACCAGGTAATGATGATCATGAGGAGTTCTGTGGCTACAGACCTATTGTTTGTAGAGCGCTTGATTGTTCTGTTGAAATGCCAGTTGTAAAGGTCTTAGATCATTACAAGGAACATCATGTAAATGGTAACATCATTACAGAAAGTTATGTAGAAGGGTTACCTTTGCCGACATTTGCTTACACTCCAGTATGGTTGTTTCAACATTTGTTTTGGATTCTACGTTACATTTATACACAAACAGATCTTACAGATCAACTCCGGATATACTTTCTGGTAACACCAATTGGTAAACTCGACCAAGATTACTATCTTCGTGTAACAATGGAAAATGGGGATTTTGTTGTAACTAACACAGTGAAAGCTACAGTGATGTCTTGTGAGAAGGGTCCTACTCTCTTGGAGTATGGCAGAGGTGAAATGGGATTGACAGACGAAAATGAAAGATTTTTTGCAAATATTCCTTTGTGGCAACTAAACACTAGCTTAGATGAAATACGTAGAGAAGTAACATTTAAGTTCTTTTTCTATAATAAAGAAAAAAAGTGAAGGTATGATATAATAGTAAATAAATACCGATTACACATAGCCATCTTAATGATTCATACAACCTAATTAATGCATTCAAGATGCATTTTCTGGGGTTTATTTAGAACTACACACTGTCTTAAGACTTGACTAATGTTAATGTCTCTTAAATAGATTCAAAGATCAATCAACACAACATGAAATAATTTCATCGTAGGTTGACCATAGTAAAAAAAAACATGCATTAATAAAATATCTTGTTACGATTGAATAATATAAATTAGTAGCTCTAGTAGGTGCTTCTCAACTGGGATTAAGAGACGGAGAATTCTCAGTGAGTCTCATTCAAGTAAGCTTACACCCGTTGAGGGCTGCTGAAAAATATTATTAGTAAGTTATACTTATGCGATTGAGATTTTTCTAGTCTAAAGGGAAAAGTCATACTGCATTTTGTCAAACAAATACAAATACAAAAAAAACAAATACATACAATCTGTGACTAATTTTTAAAAGTTGACTTGAATTTGGTTGATCCTTGAAATAAGTCAATACCTATTTTGTAAAACAGATTTTGCATCAGTATTAATGTTTAAAAGAATTAAAGTAATATGCAACAGTTTAATCCTTTAAGCGTTAATTAATTTTTACAAAAAAATATTTTTTCACCATGAGATCACATTTTACCTTGTTTATTGGGAATTATTATTGTTATCATTGAATTTAAATTTTCTTTCCCTAATAAGTTTTGATGTTCAGTAAATGTATATGATGTTGTATATGAATAATGAATGTAGACCCAATAAAATATATATGTTTAAAGAATTTGTCAATTATTTTCAACCAAATAGACAGAAAAACCTTGTAATGTATAAATAATGTTATACTATCATGCTTAGAGATGTTAGGAGATAATAATTATGAGTATATCATCTAAAGGTATTATTATGTTTTTGAATAGACTTACCAATGCTATAGATTGTGTCAATCAGGATGGCATGTGAGAAGAGTGAAGGCTCCTAACAACACTGGGAGTCATACCAATAGATGTTGGTGGTATTACTACATCAATACAACAATACAACAGCAATTGTTGAGATTATTGTTAAAAATAAATAACAATACTCCTGCCGCAGCAAACCTGCAGACTAAGGAAATTTCCGTCCTCTTTGGACTTACACTTACTTCCTTAAAAATGTCAGATCAATTTCATATTTCAATAAGATTAGGTTTTACAAGTTCTTATGTTTGCTACCACAAGGAAGGTAATAAACGGTGAGTTTTTAGTGAAATGTTGATAGCTTAGTATGAAATAAGCCAATTTGCCAAATTTGATAAAAATATATATTCATAATCATGCAAACTACAACAGTATACTTATTCTTCATAAGAATAACACGAGAATTTTTTTATATTTTCTCTGTAACCACTGACCGTACAAAACACTGGAAGGTACCGTACAAAATAACACTCAATACAAAATTACATTTAAGCTCTACAAACTTGTTTAAAGAGATATAATCAACATTTTTTTAAAATATTTTATATTTCAAAAGCTGATCTTGTTTTTTAGTCTTTAGGTAAACAAAACTACTATGCCAATATTTTATTTAGTAAATTTACCTAACCCGCCATGTTAAACTTCCCTATCCCAAGCGTGATGTACCGGTATACAGCTTCTTTACTTCACGAGTGATGTAAAGTTGAAAAAACTCAATCGGTGAGATAAAGAAACCCATTTAAATAACATTGAAAGCTTAACTTAAAAAAAAATATACCTCTATGGAGCCAACGACGTTCAACGCTAGAAATCAGCCGTGCGCTTGAATTTTATTGTTATGCTTTGAAGAATTCTACTAACCTAACTTTTGTTTGTTTTGATAATGATGGACGTTACTGTTAGAAGATGAGTGAAATGGATAATGAAAAATATGGTTCCTAACCTCCTGTATATTGTCGGGTCAGGTAAAATCTTGTACGTTACACGTTTCGCAAGAGCTTGTTTACATCACTTAGGAGAATTGCAACTTGCTTCCGCTCGTTGCACAACGTTCACCTAACGCTCTTACTACACTTGTAATGTAAATAGCTATTTCTTACTATTCTAACGATACCATGCGTAAATTCAATATCCAAAAACACTAGAACTCATAGATAACTATGCAACAATACATAGGTATCAGCTGATACCAAAATGTGAGCTTGTTAGCGAATTTCCCTACAGGGAAGTAGCTATTACCGTAGGTGGCACGGTAAGACCTGGGCCCGGGACCGATTTACTTTTTCATTTTGATGTCCCAAGAGGCCAAAAACTCCATTTGTTCAAATTTTATATATATATTTATATATGTCTGCATATTATAGATACGTCCTTAAACGCGAGAGTTGAGTAATTTTGTTCCCATTTTGATGAAATTTGGTTTAAAGGTGTAAGGCAGGATAAACTTGAACAAGTTTGCGAACCAGCATGATCGAACCATGGGAACGTGGTTTTATGGGGTAAAAAATAGTTTGTCTCATTTTTGACAATCAAATTTTTTTCTAACATGGGTCTCTATTACCCACATACCAAGTTTCATAATGATCGGTTGAAAAACTTTAAAGATAAAAATGTTATGCCGTATAAAAAAACATAATAGCGAAGATCAGTTAAAGAAGCCATTTTGGAAAAAACGTTTTTCTTGATTTTCTCTTTTTTCACCCATAGAACCATTTCCCGGAGTTTGGCTGTTTACTTACGGGACACCTGTAAATATATATATACGTCCGTGAACGCGGTAACTTGAGTAATTTTTGTTCCGATTTTGTTGAAATTTGGTTTAAAGGTGTAAGGCAGGATAAACTTGAATAAGTTTGCGAACCAGTATGATCGAACCATGGGAACGGGGTTTTATGGGGTAAAAAATAGTTTTTCTCATTTTTGACAGTCAAATTTTTTTTTCGAACATGGGTCTCTATTACCTTAACATACATACAAGTTTCATAATGATCGGTTGAAAAACTTCAAAGATAAAAATGTTATGTAAAAAAAAAAAAAAAATAGCGAACATCAGTTAAAGAAGCCATTTTGGAAAACATTTTTTTCATGATTTTCTCTTTTTTTCACCCATAGAACCATTTCCCGGAGTTTGGCTGTTTAGTTACGGGACACCTATAAATATATACGTCCGTGAACGCGGTAACTTGAGTAATTTTTGTCCCGATTTTGTTTAAATTTGGTTTAAAGGTGTAAGGCAGGATAAACTTGAATGAGTTTGCAAACCAGCATGATCAAACCATGGGAACGGGGTTTTATAGAGTAAAGAATGGGTTTTCTCATTTTTGACCCTCAAAACCAAAAATTTCCCAATTTCTCTCTAATCCTTTTTAAAGAGCTTAAAAAATCAGATAATTTAGTATATCAAACTGTTTTTGTATGGTTATTGGTAAATGAGAAGAGAAAATTAAAAAAAATGTAAATTTAAAATTCACATGTAAGAGAATATTGTAAATAAAATGTTGTAGATTGCTTGTTTATGGATATATTTTGATCAAATTTTGCAAATTTATTAATTTTATACTAAGCTATTAATATTTTACTAAAAAAACACTTGATTAGTTTCCTTGTAGCAGCAAACCTAGGTACTCGTTAAACCTAATCTTATTTAAATAGATTTATTTGAAAATCAATTCAGACAGATGGAAATTCGCTTAATTGACAGGTTTGCTGCGGCGGGGGTATTTTGTCCTTCAACAGTGTCTTATGAGTTATGGTCCTTGTAATTTGGGTTGCATTAAAAAACACATTTTATTAAATGATCAAACACACACATAATACACATCATAATACTTAAAGGAATACAAAACTATTTTGTATATTAACACGTTCGCTACTGCAATAGTACGAAATTTTCCATTCACATGGACCAGCGACGCACATATGCGACGGCCGGTTTCCACCCATGGACTGCCGTCGCATATATGCGACGGTTAGTCACATTAAAATAGACTGCCGACGCATATTTGCGTCGGGGTTCTAATGTTATTAAAATGCTTATATCTTTGTAGTGGTCTATTTGAAGGCACTGAATTCCCTGCAGTGGTCTACAGAGATGTCTGACGCACAACTGCGTCGCTTGGTCTGTGGATATGATGATTGGTGACGTCATATAATAGTTGGAAAAACTGGTCTTTACTTTTCTGCATCACTTTATGTATGTATGCAGTATGTATGCTGCATTATCCTATGTAGCTTTTATATTTGTTCAGTTATAAACTGTTCTTGAATAATCTGTTTATTTCTTTACTTACTTTCACCTTAAAACACAAAAAAATTTACTGTCGCATATATGCGACGTTTAGTCTATTTCAAGAAAACTATGATAATTTTCATTATTGTCTTCGCTGTAGACCGGGCGTCGCAAATATGCGACATTACAAAAGGTTATAAAAAATACAAATAAACAAGAATAATTTATTTACAAACACCATTGTAGCGTATTACAATGTAAATGATCGCTGTTTTACAGGTTTTCGCCCGTGGTCTGTGTGTACTGTTATCTAAGTGACAGTCGGTCTATGTGTAAGATTCAAATGTATACCTCGGTCTGTGGCAATGACCGCGGCGTCGCATATATGCGACGCTCAGTAGGGAACGTGTTAAAGTGCTCGTCTGGTAATCATCATGAGGTCGCCAGTTTGATCCTGAGAAAAGTGTGTAACTTTTGTGATGGTTTGATACTGGAACCAGCTGTTGATGGTAATTGGGCTTTCGATAACAATTCTGACAAATTAAACAGCTGCTCTTAGTCACTTACAAAGCTAAACGAAACATTTCTCTACACTCATCCTTAACTTATATTTCATTTAAAATACGCACCTACGTGATGTATGCATCTCAATCCTCAATGATTGATAATTCATTAAATAGAATCATTAATAATGTTCTATTATGAGTAGTCCAGACTTTTGTGGTCATCGTCCTCCTGACTATGTAGGTGGAAATAAAAATCAATACAAGTTTTAATCAATTCCAAACAGGTATCATTCAAGGTCTAGCTGATAAAGGTTGGAGTGGTTTTCAATAGATAAACTATCACTGTTCAATAGTTGAGTACAACCCATCAAGCGTCTCACTACAACACTGCCCAGACAGCACACTTTCTCCTCAGGACATCCCACGGATATTGCGACAGGATATGCAAGATATCCCATAGTGGTCCTATGGTCAACTTGGGATATCACAGGATATCCACAGGAATGCCTAATGTCCCCGCCCGGGGATGTCCTACGGATAAGCTCACACGCATATCCGTGGGACATCCGAGGTCATCCCAGGTTAGTCCTCAGGACATTATCAGGACATATGGGACTACTATGGGATGTCCCTGGGATAAAGTGTGGTCTGGGCCTGAACATAAAAAACACAAAATAATATAGATTTAGTATGAAAAGCTTAATTATAAGTTTAGTAAATTGATTAAATAGTTAATAAACACAAATTTTGAAGAAAAAAACGAGAAAAAAGTTTTTGGCCCAGACGGGTTTCGAACCTGGTACCTTCGCCTTGTGAGCCTCTTACCTTACCTCCTGAGCTATCTGCGCTTGTTGATTATGGGTGTTTTCAAGTGGTTAAAGAGTAGCCGACAGTTGCAATGGTCGCAATACTTAAAATATGTTTGATACTACAGTATAGGCTATATATGATTCTGTTAATCTGTTTAGGCCTCAAGTAGTTGAATTGTTTTTCTGGTAGTTGGAGAGGATACTGGTATTTGAATATAGATTATTTAATCACCATTAGATTAGCACTGTAATAATTGATTGTTATATGATTAAAATTAGTTTTTTTGTTGTTTTATTAATTTAAAGTTAGAATTAAATTCACATTCCACACAACTATGATAGAACTCTAGTTTTCCTGAACTCAGTGGTAGTAATATGTCAGTAAAGTAAAGTCAACCCTTGCTAGCCATAGTATTAACAATAAGACATATTTTCAATCTGGGAAACCTTAAACTTTTAAAATAAATTATAAAACCTCAACATCTTAATGCGTGGGAATCTTATTTTTAGAAAAAAAACAGACCAAAATTATTTGTTAAATAATGAAGACGGCCCAATTATAAATTCGGAATTACTGAAAATAATTACATCAAGAACAACACAGTAACATATCCAAAATTCAAAAGATTAATTTTCTAATATTATTTTTTATTTTTCCAATATCCTTTAAATCATCTGTTTTAACTTTGTTTAAAATTAATTTATTAAGTAAATATTTACTTTTTGTACTAGTGTAAACACAGCCTGAAGATGGAAACCAAGTTTCTGAAAGCACTAGTGAAAAAAACAAATTATTATATATTGGCCTTGTTGAACATTTAAATTTAGATATGCTGGACATTTCATTAGTGGTAGTTTTTTTTTTCTTTAGTTTGTTACCGGGACATTACAGGATATCCAGTGGATTTTGTACATGTCCCGGGATGTCATGGGACATTCTGGGATATCCTATGGCATTCGTACATATCCCGGGACTTTACAGTATATCCTGAGGTTAACTTGCAAATCCCGGGACATTACGGTATATTGTAGGATATCCTGTGGATTTCGTACTCGTCCCGGGATTTTGCGGGATATCCTGAGGATAGCGCACATATCCCGAGACATTCTCAGGACATATGGGACTACTATGGGATGTCCCTGGGATAAAGTGTGCTGTCTGGGTGTGTTATGCATTTCGTTATGTCAAAATTCTAGCATAAATGGCAGGTGCAATTGATAAAAGTGAAAGTTTGAAATCCCTTTTAACCATAGTTGAAAAATGTGTTGAGTGTCCAGTGTGTTTAGAAACAGCAAAAGTTCCTTTTAAACTGTGTTCTAGAGGTCATATTGTGTGTTTTTCATGTACCACCAAGATAAGTAAATGCCCTACATGTGAAGGACTGTTTAGGCCCACAGAAGATAATCCAGTTTGTCTAAAGAATATACTGGAAGCTCTGCCTCGCTGTTGTATCTACAGTCATGATGGATGTGAGGAAATTGTGGAACCAGGTAATGATCATGAGGAGTTCTGTGGCTACAGACCGATTGTTTGTAGAAGGAGTGATTGTAATTTTAAAATGCCAGTTGTGAAGATATTGGATCATTACAAGGTATATCATGAGGATGTTTACATAATTACAGAAAGCTATGAAGAAGGTTTACGTTATCCACGAGTATATTACACTCCAGTATGGTTGTTTGAACATTTGTTTTGGATTCTACGTTATTCAGATAGAAAATCAGATCAACTCCAGATATACTTTCTGGTAACACCAATTGGTAAACTGAACCATGATTACTATCTTCGTGTAACAATGGAAAATGGAGATTTTGTTGTAACCAATACATTAAAAGCTACAGTGTCCTCTAGTGAGAAGGAACTCACAATCAACGACTATTTAAGAAGGGAAATTACATTGTCAGGTGAGAATGAAAGATTTTGTACAAAAATTCCTATGTGGCAACTAAACACCAGCTATGATCAAATGCAAGGGGGAGGAGGAGTAACATTTAAGTACTTTTTCTATTATAGAGAAAAAAGTGAAGGTATAATATAGATTATACATAGCCTATCTTAATGATTCAGACTACCTAATCTATATAAGATGCATATTGATATTCTGGAGTTAACTTAGAACTACACGCTGTTTTAAGGTTGACCAATGTTAATGTCTCTTAGAAGATCAATCAACAAAAACATAAAATAATATTATCATAGGTTGATCATAGATTGAAAAAACATGCAGTAATAAAACAACTTGTTACAATTAATTGAATAATACCTATGGTTTAGGTTTAAATTAGTTGTTGTAGTAAGTGCTTCTTATCTGAGATTAAAAGACGGAGAATTCCCAGTGAGTCTCATTCAAGTAAGCTTACAACTTTTGAGGGCTGCTGAAAAATATTGTTAGTAAATTATACTTAGCCTATTAGATTTTTCTAGTCTAAAGGGAAAAGTCATAATGCATATTGTCAATGAGACTAAAATTCTGCTTCAGTTAAACGCTTAAATAAACAAATACATACACACACTACAAATACAATCTGTTACTAATTTTAAAAAGTTGACATTGCCAATTTGGTTGATCCTCGAAATAAGTTAAAAACCTGATTTTGCATCAGCATTAAAGTTTAAAAGAATTAAAGTAATATGCAACAGTTTAATCCTTATAGCGTTAATTAATCTTTAAAAAATCGTTTTGTAACATAGGATGAAATTTTACCTTGTACATTGGGAATTATTATTGTTATTATTGAATTTAAATTTTCTTTCCCTAATAAGTTTTGATGTTCAGTAAATGTATATGATGTTGTATATGAATAATGAATGTAGGCCCAATAAATACAAGTTTAAAGAATTTGTCAATTATTTATAACCGGATATACAGAAAACCCTTGAAAAGTCTAAATAATGGTATAATATCATGCTTAGAAATGTGAGGAGGTAATAATGTTGAGTATATCATATACAGTATTATTATGTTTGGATTAGACATACCAATGCTATAGATTGTGTCAATCAGGATGGCATGTGGGAAGAGTGAAGGTTCCTAACAACACTGGGCATCATACCAATAGATGCTAGTGGTATTAAATGAATACAACACCTAATTTTACAGGTTACATTTCAAGATAACAATGCTCCCGCCACAGCAAACCTGCAGACTAAGCAAAATTCCATCCTCTATGGACTTTCACTTATTTCCTTAAACATGTCAGATCAATTTAATATTTCAATAACAATAGGTACCTATGTTTTATCTATGACTATAGGTTTTACAAGTTCTTATGTTTACTGCTACAGGGAAGGTAATAAGGTGAGTTTTTAGTGAAGTTTTGATAGCTTAGAATTAAATAAAACAGTTTGCTAAATGTTATCAAAATATATCCATAATCATGGAAACTATAACAGTTTACTTATTCTTCTTAAGAATAACATGGGAAATTAACATTTTGTAAATGCTCAGTAACCATCGACAGTACAAACCACTGGAAAGTACCGTACAAAATTTGTTAACTTTTAAGCTCTACTAACTTGTTTAAAGAGATATAATCAACATAAATGGTTTATTATATTTCAAAAGTTGTTCTTTTTAGTTTTTAGGTAAAGTACCACTATACTATGCTAATTTTTTAATTATTCAATTTTCTTAATATTCTAATGATACCAAGTTACACAAAAACACTAGAACCATTGACTATACCTAGAACTCATAGATACATACTCATAGACACTAGGTATACATATCATTTGATACTAAAATGTGAACAGTGTCCTATGAGTTCAGTAGTTACAGTCTTTGTATTTTGCATTAAAAACACAATGTATAAAATGATTACTCAACTCATCATGATTCTTAGGAATACAAAACTGTACTGTATTATTTTGTAGTGCTCGTCTAGGTCGTATCATAATCATAAGGTCGCCGATTTCATCCTGAGAAAAGATTGCAACTTTTTGATGGTATGATACTGGACCCAGCTGTTGTTTACCATTGGCTTTTGCTTTTAAGAGTCAGATCCCTGGCAAAACAGTAGTGGTCCAAGCGATCAACAAAAACACACGTTCACGTTGAAGCATATCAATCATGCACCGTAAACTTAATTACCGAGCAGAAAATTTTATAACATTATTAAATATATTTTTTGTGTGATAGATTTTCGGTTTTATAAAACTTTTGTTTTAGAGTTTGAAAAAAATCTAAGTTTAAGTCAATATATTTAAGTAGTTTGACAAAATAGTAACAATTAAAATTAAAAAGTAGTTAGCAAATCACATCTGCGGTTTCAGTAGCTTTTAAAATTGATATTTGCAATTTTTCATCTTAATAAACAATGGCATAATGTGCTTTAACCATTAACATTGTTGCTATCGACAGAAAATCCAAGATGGAAGTTGGACCTGCTGACTCTTAATAAACTGTCCTGATAAATGAAACAACTTGGCGCGGAGTTAAAAGTTTGTTCTAATTAAATTAAATAAATAAATGTGCTAGCCTGAAAGAAGTTTAATTTTTGACAAGTAAGTATTTCAATTTACATAAGCATTTTACTACATTATTTTCTTTTTATAATCACAACATATGGTTGTGTGATTTCAGTCTCTTTGGAACTGATATGGCTTTGTCACACAGCTGGTCTTGGTCAGTAACAAAGCTACATGAACATCTCAGTCCATTCTTCACATATTTGGGTTAAAAACGCACCAAAAAGGCCCCATCTCAATAATTGATCAAATAGAATCAATACAAAAGTTCTATGATAAGTAGCTCAGTTTTTTGCAGTCATCATCCTCCTGACCATGTTGGGGGAATAAAAAACACTAGTGGTTTTAGACAAGTATCAGTCAAGGTGAAGATGGATAAAGGTCAAAATGGCTTCCAAAAGATAAGGATAAGACTGTTCAGTGCCCAGTCACAATTATTCCTGTCTGTCTGATACAAGAGATAAGCTATCACTGATGTTGACCAGTTGAGTCTGATCCATCAAGTGTCTCACAACTACTGTACATTCTGTGATACATTTCATTATGTTAACATTCTAACAAAAATGGCATGTGCAAGTGATAGAAGTGAAAGTGTGAATTCCCTTTTAATCGCAGTTGAGAAATGTGTTGAGTGCCCAGTGTGTCTAGAAACAGCAAAAGTTCCTTTTAAACTGTGCTCTAGAGGTCATATTGTGTGTTTGTCATGTACCACCAAGATAAGTAAATGCCCTACATGTAGAGGACCGTTTAGATCGACAGAAGATAATCCAGTTTGTCTAAAGAATATACTGGAAGCTCTGCCTCGCTGTTGTATCTACAGTCAAGATGGATGTGAGGAAATTGTGGAACCAGGTAATGATCATGAGGATTTCTGTGGCTACAGACCGATTGTTTGTAGAGCGAGTAGATGTTTGGTTAAAATGCCAGTTGTAAAGGTATTGGATCATTACAGGGAACATCATGTAAATGCAAACATCATTACAGAAAGATATGTAGAAGGGTTACCTATGCCGAAATTTGCTTACACTCCAGTATGGTTGTTTCAACATTTGTTTTGGATTCTATACAAAGATAACTATGAAGATACAAAATCAGATCAACTCCAGATATACTTTTTAGTAACACCGATTGGTAAACTTGACCATGATTACTATCTTCGTGTAACAATTGAAAATGAAGATTTTGTTGTAACTAACACAGTGAAAGCTACAGTGTTGTCTTGTGAGAAGGGTCCTACTCTCTGTGACTATACCAGAGGTAAAATGGGATTGACAGACGAAAATAAAAGATTTAGTGCAAAAATTCCTATGTGGCAACTAAACACAAGTCTTGATCAAATGTATGAAGAAGTCAAATTAAAGGTCTTTTTCTATAGTAAAGAAAAAAAGTGAAGTCATAATATAGATTACACATAGCTTATCTTTATGATTCAGACTACCTAATCTATTAAAGATGCATATTCTGGAGTTTATTTAGAACTACACATTGTCTTAAGGCTTGACGAATGTTAATGTCTCTAAAGTGCTTCTCATCTGGGTTTAAAAGACGGAGAATTCCTAGTGAGTCTCATCCATATAAGTATACAGCCTTTGAGGGCTGCTGAGAAATATTATTAGTAAATTAGTCTTATTAGATTTTTCTAGTCCAAAGGGAAAATCATACACTGCATTTGTCCACGAGACAAAAACTCTGCTTCAATGATAGGCTAAAATAATACATACACTCTGTGACTAATTTTAAACAGTTGACATTGTCAATTTGGTTGATCCTCAAAATAAGTTAAAACCTATTTTGTAAAACAGATTTTGCATCAGTATTAACTAACGTTTAAAGAATTAAAGTAATATGCAACAGTTTAATCTTTATAGCGTTAATTAATTTTTACAACAAAAAAAAATAATAAAAATAAAAAATAGCTTTGTACAATAAGATCACATTTTACCTTGTTCATTGGGAATTATTATTGTTATTATTGAATTTCAATTTTCTTTCCCTAATAAGTATTGATGATCAGTAAATGTATATGATGTTGTATATGAATAATGAATGTAGACCCAATAAAATATATATGTTTAAAGAATTTGTCAATTATTATTAACCAAATAGACAGAACAAACTTGACAAGTATAAAACATGGTAGACTATCATGCTTAGAGATGTTAGAAGATAATAATTATGAGTATATCATATAAGGCATTATTAAGTTTTTAGTAGACTTTGTGTCATCGGAATGCCATGTGGGAGGAGTGAAGGTAAGGCTCCTAACAACACTGTGAGACAACAATAGATGATAGTGGTATTAAATTAAAACAACAATTAGTTTTACAGGTTACAGTTCAAAATAACAATGCTCCCGCCACAGCAAACCTGCAGACTAAGCAAAATTCCATCCTCTATGGACTTTCACTTATTTCCTTAAACATGTCAGATCAATTTAATATTTCAATAACAATAGGTACCTATGTTTTATCTATGACTATAGGTTTTACAAGTTCTTATGTTTACTGCTACAGGGAAGGTAATAAGGTGAGTTTTTAGTGAAGTTTTGATAGCTTAGAATTAAATAAAACAATTTGCTAAATGTTATCAAAATATATCCATAATCATGGAAACTACAAAAGTTTACTTATTATTCTTAAGAATAACATGGGAATTTAAAATTTTGTAAATGCTCTGTAACCATTGACAGTACAAACCACTGGAAAGTACCGCACAAAATTATTTAACTTTTAAGCTCTACTAACTTGTTTAAAGAGATATAATCAACATAAATGTTTTATTATATTTCAAAATTTGATCTTGTCTTTTTAGTTTTTAGGTAAACAACCACTAAACTCTGCTAATTTCTTAATTATTCAATTTTCTTACTATTCTAATGATACCAAGTGTAAATTCGTCACCCAAAAACACTAGAACCATTCATTGACTAAACCTAGAACTCACAGATAACTATACATATCAGTTGATACCAAAACGTGAACAGTGTCCTATGAGTTCAGTAGTCTTTCAGTATGTCTTTGTATTTTGCATTAAAAACACAATGTATAAAATGATTACTCAACTCATCATGATTCTTAGGAATACAAAACTATACTGTATTATTTTGTAGTGCTCGTCTAGTAGTAATCATAAGGTGGCTGGTTTAATCCTGAGAAAAGAGTGCAACTTTTTGATGGTTTGATACTGGACCCAGCTGTTGTTGACCATTGGGCTTTAGAGTCAGATGCCTGGCAAAACAGTAGTGGTCCAATCAAACTACAAAAACACGCGTTCACGTTGAAGCATATCAATCATGCACCGTAAGCTTAATTTACCGAGCAGAAAATTTTATAAGATTATTAAACATATTTTTCGTGTGATTGCTTTTCGGATTTTTAAAACTTTTGTTTTAGAGGTTGAAAAAAATCACAGTTTAAGTCAATATATTTAAGCAGTTTGACAAAATATTAGCAATTAAAATTAAAAAGTAGATAGCAAATCACATCCGCAGTTTCAATAGCTTTTAAATTAGATAATTGCAATTTTCCATCTTAATATAAGATGGCATAATATACGATGGCATAATATGCGTCAACCATTAACATTGTTGCTATCGACAGAATATCCAAGATGGGCATCGGTCCTGCTGACTCTTAATAAACTGTCCTGATAAATGAAACAACTTACCGCGGAGTAAAACTTTTGTTATCTATACTATTATATAAAAATCTAATGGTGTCTGTATGTGTATTACTAATAGGTGCAAAAACTACTGAACTAACTGGGCTTAAATTTTACAAAAATATAGTTACCATACCAAGGACCATTATAGGACTATTCACATTTCGATACTAACCGTAGGCTTTGCCCCTTTGGTTTTAAAAGTTCTTAGGTGAACATTTTAAAAGTAAATATTGATTGGTCTCCATGGCTGTGATGAGAACACTAACAATGTTTGTTTACATTTGCTTTGACATTTAAATATAAACAAGAAGAACTGCTAAACTGCATATTTCACTATTTCAGACAGCTGATACAAAGAAATAATATTTTCCATAAATATGAGGTAGGTTTATTTTGATCTAACATTTTATCATGGATTATTTATTCTAAAACTATGTCCATGAATATAGAAAAAAAAAGATTTTATAACCGTTGCTGTATCAACTCCGGCTCTGCTTTGGATTTTTTAAAGCGTCTTAAGTTAATAATCTTAAGTGAAAATAATGTTATTGATACGTTTTCATGGAAACAGTGTGAAAATTACAATGTATAGATGTTTTGTATGAATTTGGAGGCTACTTTAAATAAATTCAAACTGCTTCACATGTGTTAGATTAACTATAATTTGCACATCACATTGTTTTTTATATGTATATTTAGGTAAATTAAGTTATTGTGTTTTGCTAAACCTATGCTTAAATTAAACTAAGGAATACCATCAATAACTAAATTGTCTTTGATTTTTGTTTTCTAAAATCTATAATACAAAATACTCTTATTTTATCTTAACATAGCTTTCAGTTCAAATTTTACTTTATTTGATAAATTTATTGTTTGTGTTTTGCCACACCACTGATTAAATTAAACCAAGGAAAATATCATAAAACTAAGCAGTACACAGTGTTCTTTTGTTTCTAAAATCAATGAAATATCTGTTACTATGTTTTCCTAATGGTAAGTGTGAAAATGTAAAGGCAATGGACGATGGAACTGATTAAAAGAACTGGTTTGTATATTAAGTTGTTTGTTGATATTTTTGTATAGTAGAATCAGAGATGCAATGAAACATATTCCGTATTTGCTATTACATTTTTTAGTCCTTGATGCTTTGATAATCATATTAGTTTTGTCTGCTGTCTTTAATGCTAAATTATTTGTTTGAAATTTTTTATAGTACCTATGGTTATAGTTTCTTTAATATTTCAAAAGACTGTATTGATAAGGCACAGCAATATTTATAAAGTTTATAACAGCTGACTTAGTTTTGCTAATGATTTATTGTGAGTGAAAAAACTGAAGATGAAAGGATTTGTGAATTAATATAAACGAGAGGTCGTCCAGTGGTCGAAACTCGACCAAAAATATGTAATGTACTCACTTATCTATTTTCACCCCACACTGTAAATAAAACATGTGATTGGAGTTTCCTCCATTTGTTTTGATTTTCTGTTTATATTTCGTTGTTATTTCGTAACCAGCATAGCAACGCATAAGATCCATGTTAATTTTTTCAAATTTTTAAACTCATTTTTTGTGCTTATCTTTGAGCCTATTTAAATTTATAAAGGGATTCTGCACACCTACAGGAAAATAGCTTTCCAACGGTATGCGTAGATTTTCCCTACGATTCACACGAGCTGAGAAAAAAGGTTTTAAAGAAACATGCTTGCCTATTAATATATAGATAGATAAGAGTTTAATATAAAGATATTTAAATTTAATAATTAGTATTTTTGCAACTTCAAAATTGAAATTGAAAATGTCAATAATAAATCAAAAGATTTGTAATTAAGGGAGTTGAAGGTAAATCTGGAAAATCATGTTCAAGTTTTACTCGAAGATTTGGTCAGTTTTTCTCATGTCAGCCTCCACAAGATTTAAAATTAATCAAAACCAAAATGGTGGTATCCACTACTTACCAGATTTAAAAATCATAACTTGAACGTTTCTATTAAGGCTATAAAAGTTGAATTTTTGTTTCTAAAAGCGTTGGCGGATCTGTAACTATTATATGCAAGAGATAATGATTAAAATGTTTCTATTTTGTGTCCTCTTCCCGTTGCAAAGCACGGGTACAACAGCTAGTAATTAAATAAAATAAATAAATGTGGAAGCGTGAAAGAAGTTTTATTTTTGACAATTAAAAGTATTTCAGTTTACATAAGCATTTTACTAATTCAACTAGTTAAAACTAACATTATTTTCTTTTTATTATAACAACATATGGTTGTAATAACATATGTTAATTCAGTTTTTTTGGAACTGTTATGGCTTTGTCACACAGCTGGTCTTAGTCAGTAACAAAGCTACATGAACATCTCACTCCATTCTACACACAAATTTAAGTTAAAAAATGCACCAAGGTGGCGTCCCCATCTCAATAATTGATCAAAAGAATCATTACAAAAGTTCTATGATAAGTAGTTCAGTTTTTTGCAGTCATCCTCCTGACCATGTTGGGGGAAATAAAAAACAATAATAGTTTTAGACAACCCCAGACAAGTATCAGTCAAGGTTAAGATGGATAAAAGTCAAAATGGCTTCCAAAAGACAAGGATAAGACTGTTCAGTGTCCAGTCACAATTATTCCTGTCTGTCTGATACAAGAGATAAGCTATCACTATCACTGATGTTGACCAGTTGAGTCTGACCCATCAAGTGTCTCACTACTACTGTACCTACATTCTGTGGTGCATTTGTTATGATATTAGTCGAGCAACAATGGCATGTGCAAGTGATAAAGGTGACAGTTTAAAAAATCTTTTAACTTTAGTTGAAAAATGTGTTGAGTGCCCATAGTGTGTCTAGAAACAGCAAAAGTTCCTTTTAAACTGTGTTCTAGGGGTCATATTGTATGTTTGTCATGTACCACCAAGATAAGTAAATGTCCTACATGTAGAGGACCATTTAGATCGACAGATGATAATCCAGTTTGTCTAAAGAATATACTGGAAGCTCTGCCTCGCTGTTGTATTTACAGTCAAGATGGATGTGGGGAAATTGTGGAACCAGGTAATGATCATGAGGAGTTCTGTGGCTACAGACCAATTGTTTGTAGAGCGCTTATGTGTTCTGTTAAAATGCCAGTTGTAAAGCTATTGGATCATTATAAAGAACATCATGTGGAAGCTAACATCATTACAGAAAGATTTGTAGAAGGGTTACAATATCCATATTTTGTTTACACTCCAGTATGGTTGTTTCAACATTTGTTTTGGATTCTACGTTATGAAGATACAAAATCAGATCAACTCCAGATATACTTTTTAGTAACACCAATTGGCAAACTCGACCATGATTACTATCTTCGCGTAACAATGGAAAATGGGGATTTTGTTGTAACTAACACGTTGAAAGCTACAGTGACGTCTTGTGAGAAGGGACCTACTTCCTTGGAGTATGATAGAGGTGAAATGGGATTGACAGACGAAAATGAAAGATTTTGTGCAAATATTCCTTTGTGGCAACTAAACACCAGCTTAAATGAAATACGTAGAGAAGTAACATTTAAGTTCTTTTTCTATAAAAAGAAAAAAGTTAAGGTATAATATAGATTACACACAGCCTATCTTAAGGATCCAGACTACCTAATCTATTAAAGTTGCATATTCTGGAGTTCATTTAGAAGTACACACTGTCTTAAAGCTTGACCAATATTAATGTCTCTATATTAGATAAGATCAATCAACACAACATAAAATAATTTTATCATAGGTTGACCATAGTAAAAAAAACATGCATTAATAAAATAACTTGTTCAAATTGAATAATATGGTTTAGGTAGTAGCTCTAGTAAGTGCTTCTTAACTGGGTTAAAAAAGACAGAGAATTCCTAGTTAGTCTCATCCAAGTAAGCATACAGCCTTTGAGGGCTGCTGAGAAATATTATTAGTATATTAGTCTTATTAGATTTGTTAGTCTAAAAGGAAAATCATACACTGCATTTGTCTATGAGACAAAAACTCTGCTTTTATTAAAGGCTAAAATGAACAAATACATATTATAAAAAGTTGGAAGTGCTAATGTGGTTGGAACAATACCTATTTTGTAAAACAAATTTTGCATCAGCATTAAAGTTTAAAAAGAATTAAAGTAATATGCAAAAGTGTAATCTTTGTCTATGGATTAATTTTGATAAAAAAAATAGTTCTGTAGCATAACATAAAACTTTGTACATTGGGAATTTTTGTTATTATTGAAATTAAATTCTTCATCCCTAATAAGTTTGGATGTTTGGTAAATTTATACGTGTATAATATATGTAGGGTAATTTGTAGACCCAATAAAATATACGTTAAAAGAATTTGTCAATTATTTATAACCAAATAGACAGAAAAACCTTGAAAATTATAAATAATGGTATACCATCATGCTTAGAGATGTTTTCTTTTCTTTTTTGTTCTAGGACGCTAGGCACGAACCTGGGATTGTGTGAAAACTTTACTTCAGGCTAGACCTAGGGGTTGCGGCATTATCACTTAGATGAAATCCATTGGTGACTAATGTGAAAAACGATCCCAGGCTCGTGCCTAGCGTCCTAGGAAAAAAAAGAAAAAAATTGGTGACTTGGCGGGGGACTTCAGTCCCCGAGGTCGAACCGGGGACCTCGAGGACTGAAGTCCCCCGCTCTAACCACTACGCCAGCTCGCTCCCGATGCTTAGAGATGTGAGGATGTAATCAGTATGAGTACCTATATCATCTAAGGTATTATTATGTTTTTGAATAGACTTACTAATGGTTTAGATTGTGTCATCAGGATGGGATGTGTTGGGAGGAATGAAGAAAGGGCTCCTAACAACACTGGGAGTCATACCAATAGATGTTGGTGGTATTACTACATCAATACAACAATACAACAGCAATTGTTGAGATTATTGTTAAAAATAAATAACAATACTCCTGCCGCAGCAAACCTGCAGACTAAGGAAATTTCCGTCCTCTTTGGACTTACACTTACTTCCTTAAACATGTCAGATCAATTTCATATTTCAATAAGATTAGGTTTTACAAGTTCTTGTGTTTGCTGCCTCAAGGAAGGTAATAAGGTGAGTTTTTAGTGAAATGTTGATAGCTTAGTATGAAATAAGCCAATTTGCCAAATTTGATAAAAATATATATTCATAATCATGCAAACTACAACAGTTTACTTATTCTTCATAAGAATAACACGAGAATTTTTTTATATTTTCTCTGTAACCACTGACCGTACAAAACACCGGAAGGTACCGTACAAAATTATTCAACATTTAAGCTCTACAAACTTGTTTAGAGAGATATAATCAACATTTTTTGTAAATATTTTATATTTCAAAAGCTGATATTGTTTTTTAGTGTTTAGGTAAACAAAACTACTATGCCAATATTTTATTTAGTAATTTACTTAACCCGCCATGTTAAACTTCCCTATCCCAAGCGTGATGTATACAGCTTCTTTACTTCACGAGTGATGTAAAGTTAAAAAAACTCACTCGGTGAGATAACGAAACCCATTTAAATAACATTGAAAGCTTAACTTAAAAAAATATACCTCTATTGAGCCAACAACGTTCAACGCTAGAAATCAGCCGTGCGCTTGAATTTTATTGTTATGCTTTGAAGAATTTTCCTAACATAGCTTTTGTTTGTTTTGATAATGATGGACGTTACTGTTAGAAGATGAGTGAAATGGATAATGAAAAATATGGTTCTAAACTCCTGTATATTGTCGGGTCAGGTAAAATCTTGTACGTTACACGTTTCGCAACAGCTTGTTTACATCACTTAGGAGAATTATGAAACTCGCTTCCGCTCGTTGCACAACATTCACCTAACGCTCTTACTACACTTGTAATGTAAATAGCTATTTCTTACTATTCTAACGATACCATGCGTAAATTCAATATCCAAAAACACTAGAACTCATAGATAACTATGCAACCATACATAGGTATCAGCTGATACCAAAATGTGAGCTTGTTAGAGAATTTCCCTACAGGGAAGTAGCTATTACAGTAGGTGGCACGGTAAGACCTGGGCCCGGGACCAATTTACTTTTTCATTTTGATGTCCCGAGAGGCCAAAAACTCCATTAGTTCAAATTTTATATATATATTTATATATGTCTGCATATTATAGATACGTCCTTAACCCTTAGAGTGCCAGGCGAGAAATAAAAGTAACGCTCAAAAAATGCCGATGATTTTTCCCGAAGGTCGCGCTAAAAATGCCGAGCGCGATCTGGCGATTTTTAGGTTAAAATTTCGTAAAAATCGAATTTTTGATATTTCGACCAACGAAAATCAATGTATCGCATCTAACTTTCGACTCAATGTTAATATATGGGTTATAAGAATCTGAGTATCCATTCGGTTGTTATGACAACTGTTCGATCATTACGAAACGTCCGGTCAGCCGGACGTTGGCACTTTTGGCTCGTTCTAAAAACGTCCGGTCGGCCGGACGTCGGCACTTTTGGCTCGTTTTAAAAACGTCCGGTTCCCCGGACGTTGGCACTCAAAGGGTTAAACGCGAGAGTTGAGTAATTTTTTTCCGATTTTGATGAAATTAGGTTTAAAGGTGTAAGGCAGGATAAACTTGAATAAGTTTGCGAACCAGCATGATCGAACCATGGGAACGTGGTTTTATGGGGTAAAAAATAGTTTTTCTCATTTTTGACAGTAATATTTTTTTTCTAACATGGGTCTCTATTACCCACATACCAAGTTTCATAATGATCAGTTGAAAAACTTTAAAGATAAAAATGTTATGTATAAAAAAACAAAATAGCGAACATCAGTTAAAGAAGCCATTTTGGAAAAAAATTTTTTTATGATTTTCTCTTTTTTCACCCATAGAACCATTTCCCGGAGTTTGGCTGTTTACTTACAGGACACCTGTAAATATATACGTCCGTGAACGCGGTAACTTGAGTAATTTTTGTTCCGATTTTGTTGAAATTTGGTTTAAAGGTGTAAGGCAGGATAAACTTGAATGAGTTCGCAAACTAGCATGATCGAACCATGGGAACGGGGTTTTATAGAGTAAAGAATCGGTTTTTCTCATTTTTGACCCTCAAAACAAAAAATTTCCCAAGTTCCCTCTAATCCTTTTTAAAGAGCTTAAAAAAAACAAATAATTTAGTATGTCAAAGTGTTTTTGTATGGTTATTGGTAAAAGAGAAGAGAAAATTAAAAAAATTGTAAATTTAAAATTCACATGTAAGAGAATATTGTAAATAAAATACAGTAGAGTCCCGCAAACTCGGCTCTCGATAACCCGGCAGTCTGGATAACTCGGTCATCACCTGGTGATTTTTTTAGTCCGAGTTAAACATGGACTCAAGCCAACTCAAGTCAAATCATTCACAACTCGTACCAAGGATTTGTTGAACAATATCTGATGACTTAATACTGACTCTTAATATAAATATTAATAAAAAAGGCGGTTAAAAGGTTAAAAATAGTATTGTTCTTATTTTTAACCCTAGATCCTGATAATCCGGCATTTCACAAACTCGGCACCCTTTCAGTCCACATTATGCCGAGTTTGCGGGACTCTACTGTATTGTAGATTGCTTGTTTATGGATATATTTTGATCAAATTTTGCAAATTTATTAATTTTATACTAAGCTATTAATATTTTACTAAAAAAAACACTTGATTAGTTTCCTAGTAGCAGCAAACCTAGGTACTCGTTAAACCTAATCTTATTTAAATAGATTTATTTGAAAATCAATTCAGACAGATGGAAATTCATTAATCGACAGGTTTGCTGCGGCGGGGGTATTTTGTCCTTCAACAGTGTCTTATGAGTTATGGTCCTTGTAATTTGGGTTGCATTAAAAAACACATTGTATTAAATGATCACTCAACACATCATAATACTTATAGGAATACAAAACTATTTTGTATATTAGAGTGCTCGTCTAGTAATCATCATGAGGTCGCCAGTTTGATCCTGAGAAAAGTGTGTAACTTTTGTGATGGTTTGATACTGGAACCAGCTTTTGATGGTGATTGGGCTTTTAATAATAGTTCTGACTAATTAAACAGCTGGTCTTAGTCAGTAACGAAGCTAACCGAACATTTCACTACATTTCACTCTCATCTTTAACTTATATTTCGGTTAAAATACGCACCTAGGTGGCGTAGGCACCTGAATCTTCAAAGAATTATTGATTAAATAGAATCATTAAAAATGTTCTATTGTTAGCCTATAAGTAGTTCAGACTTTTGTGGTCATCATACTCCTGACTATGTAGGGGGAAATAAAAATTATAAAAGTTTTAAATAATCTCAAATAGGTATCATTCAAGGTCTAGATGATAAAGGTTGGAGTGGCTTTCAATAGATAAAACTATCACTGTTCAACACTTGAGTCCAACCCATCAAGCGTCTCACTACAACACTATGTTGTGCATTTCGTTATGTCAAAATTATAGCATAAATGGCAGGTGCAATTGATAAAAGTGAAAGTTTGAAATCCCTTTTAACCATAGTTGAAAAATGTGTTGAGTGCCCAGTGTGTTTAGAAACTGCAAAAGTTCCTTTTAAACTGTGTTCCAGAGGTCATATTGTGTGTTTTTCATGTACCACCAAGATAAATAAATGCCCTACTTGTGAAGGACTGTTTAGGCCCACAGAAGATAATCCAGTTTGTCTAAAAAATATACTGGAAGCTCTGCCTCGCTGTTGTATCTACAGTCAAGATGGATGTGAGGAAATTGTGGAACCAGGTAATGATCATGAGGAGTTCTGTGGCTTCAGACCAGTTTTTTGTAGAATACTTAATTGTCCTGTTAAAATGCCAGTTGTAAAGGTATTGGATCATTACAAGGAACATCATGTAAATGCAAACATCATTACAGAGAGATATGTGGAAGGATTACCTTATCCGACATTTGTTTACACTCCAGTATGGTGGTTTGAAAATTTGTTTTGGATTCTACGTTATGAAGATACAAAATCAGATCAACTCCAGATATACTTTCTGGTAACACCAATTGGTAAACTCGCACATGATTACTATCTACAAGTAACAATGGAAAATGTGAAAAATGGTGATTTTGTTGTAACTAACACTTTGAAAGCTACAGTGACGTCTTGTAAGAAGAAAGTTACGTTCAATGACTATGCACTAGGGGAAATAGGATTGTCAGGTGAAAACAAAAGATTCAGTGCATACATTCCTATGTGGCAACTAAACTCTAGAATTGATCAAGTATATACAGAAGTAAAATTTAAGTTATTTTTCTTTAATAAAGGAACAGAGTGAAGGTGTAATATCAATGTCAGTGCACTTTAGATTACACATATTATAATGGAAATTCAGTCTACCTTATGTATTAAAGTTGCATACTCTGAAGTTTTATTATACGCTGCCTTAAGGCTTGACCCATATTAATGTCTCTAAATTAGATGGTTTAGTATTTTAAAATTAGTAGGTCAGTGATTCACAGATGAGAATTTGCACTGAGTCTCGTCCAAGAAAGCTTACATCCTTTGAGGGCTGCTGAGTTGTAAGTAAATATATTATAGTTGCTGATAAATATTATTACTAAATTAGACTCACTAGATTTTTATCTAGTCCAAATGGATAGTAATACTGCATTTTTTGATGAGATAAAATTCTGATTTTGTTAAAGCTTAAATATTGGATTTGTTGATTATTGGAATAATACCCATTTTGTAAAACAAATTTTGTAAAAATAGTTTTGATTCCTAACTTCTCACAACGGGAAATTGTTACCTTGTACAATGGGAATTGTTATTATGAATTCAAATTAATTAAGTTTTTAATTTGATTTTTGGTAAATAAATTTATATGTGTATAATATATGAGGTAGCCTATATGAATAAAATAAAATGTGGACCAAATAAATAAATGTAAAAAGAACTTGTCAATTATTTTTAACCAGATAAACAGAAAAACCTTTACAAATAAAAATAAGGGATGGATAAAAATAAGGGTATGATATCATTCTTAGAGATATGAAGAGTTATTTACAAGGTATATCATATACAGTAACGCCTAAGGCCTACAGTAACATTATTTTTTTGATTGGACTTAAGCTAGGTTTACTCCAGCATGTAGCATTGGCACCCCTTTTACTGGCTTCAAAGTGGCGCCAAAAATGTACCGTGTAAACGCTAAATGACGTGCCATTTTTAGTGGAGCGTTGCTGTGGCGTGCCATCAGGAGTGATGCCACTAATATATGATTCGGCATATATTAGTGGCATCACTCCTGATGGCACACTACAGGTCCACTAAAAATGGCACATTATTTAGCATATATTAATAATATATGTTGTAATATCTGTTTCGGCATATAATGTGTCAGTAACGGTACTGACACACCACTTCGTGTGGCCCGTGTAAACCACAGCGCCAGTGCTAGTGACAGATGTCTAGCTCCTATGTCAATTGTATTAACTAGCCAGATCTCTGTTATAAACGTGGTTTTCTGTGTTGATAAGAATATATATATCTTTGTAAAAATGCATATATCAAATTAAATTCGAAGAAGTGAAATGTTTGTTAAGGTGTTATGGCAGAAACAGACCACATAATAAAAATTTTTTGTTAAGAATTATGTAATCTTCTGACTGCTAAAATTATCAGGACAAACATAAAATGGTGACTTATCATGAAATTGCAGTAGTTTGAAGAAGGAAAATCCTCTTTGACAAGACTACTGGTGCATACAAATCATCTTTAGCATGCTGTGGTGTCTGCAGAACGAAGCTACTTAATAAGTCTCTATCTCAATACTGTAGAACTCCTCTGTTAGAAAACTTTGCAGGCAAAGTGTAAGAAGGACAGAGGTTTCTTAGATCATCAATGTGCACAAATCAAGTCCAGTTCAGGTTAAAAAAACTATAGAGTTATAGGAAATTCAAAATATATTTCAAGTCAATAAACAACTTGTTACAATAACTTGTTACAATGAACCTGTATATTTATCCACTATGTCTTACATGTATCCAGCATAAATTGTGCTTGATCTAAGCTTAACTGTATTATAATTCTATTCAGTTCTAGAAAATATGAAAGTTTTTTATTTTTAATACATAAAAATTCCAATAACATACAATAATTAAATCAATTTAAACACTTTTCTGTCGTTATAGTAATTTTTGGTTTCATCTCAATTTTAAGAACTCAAATTATATTAGCCTACAGTAGACTCCCTCTTATTCGGACTCCTCGCGACCGAGGCCTGTCCCGATTATAGGTTTTCTGGTTAAACCGACATCCCCAAAAAATCATTAAAACCGACCGTTTAAATGTTTACTTTATACAGTATAAGACTTAAATTTAGAAGAGCTTTGTATTTAGACACGTGATCACTGGTCTCAAATCTTTCCCACAAGAACGGTCGTTTCGGTACCACCACCTTCCTGCCAATCTAGTCCGGTTGAACTGATGTGCTGAAAAAAATTGTCCGGTTCAAGAGATGTCAAGTTACCGCCAAGTGTAGTCCGGTTAAAAGGTGTCCGGATAAGAGGGAATCTACTGTGATTATCTTTTTTGTTTTTTTTTCTCTTGAGGTAAAGGTAGTTTTTTTTATTATTTACCCATTGTATATTTTGCCAGCTTGTGTGGCATCTTTAGGAGGTATTCTATCTTCATACCACTTACTTATATTCTTATAACACTAACTTTAGGTGTAATGTTTTGGTTTGGCCCGACCGCAATACAGTCAAAAAGTGTTTTAATTTTGTGTAAAGCACAGTTTGTAGTTTTATTGTTATAGAAGATATGAAGATAGAAAGACCGCCTGAAGATGCCACACAAGCCGGCGAAATATACATAGGAGTACCACAAAGAACACAAAGGCAACAAACAAGGCAATTAATGTAGCCTATAGATAAATAGGATAGGTTGTTTTATATTATGTTAAAATAAAATGTACAAAGACAGATGCAATCTATGGAAAATTCTAATAGATAAGTAATACATTACAAAAGTAATAATTAATAATACATAAACAAAATAAAATTTAACAAATAATAAAGCTCAACTATAAAAGCATTGCATCCCTAGGGTATTGACTAGTGAGTCTTTTTGACCAGAGTTCAAGTTTAACAAATGGGAAAATAAATGGGGAGTGAAACAATTTTTTGCCTAAGTGATGAATTATATTTTTTGTCATGTTGCACCATTAATTAAGCAAACAAAAATACTTTAAATGTAAACATAATCTCAAAAAGACTTTCACCTTGCTATTACTAACTAGAAAATCGGTTTAGTGAATTATTAAATAATTTTGTCCATTACAATAGTGTTGGTGTACATTATACTATCGATTTTTCAAACTATTGACAAGAATGCAATAAGAACCGATGATAAAAAAATTCATACATGCGATTGTTTACAAGCTAAAGCCACGTCTCCACCAACTGAATATGTTAGTCGAACAGTGTTCGGATGTTGGTTTGGTGAAGACGCCTTCTCGAACACTTCTGAACGCCTTCTGAGCGCCGTCACAGAAAACATACTACTATAACCCAGAATGCCAACCGCATGGTAAAAAGCATTAAGCGATTTGAGAGAGCTTTGCCTGTCAATTCGTAGGCAGCGCCACTAGCGTTGCTAGGCTGAGTGCATAGCAACGCTGGTGGCGCTGCCTACGAATTGACAGGCAAAGCTCTCTCAAACCATGCGGTTGGCATTTTGGGTTATAGTAGTATGTTTTCTGTGGCGTCGTGGTGGGTATCTGTTGTTGGCTGTAATAGTTCGCTCAAATAATTCTGTCGAAATCACGTATCTCCTCGTACAGCTTGTAGCAGATTTCATTGTTTCAGTGAAGTTTTGCATTTGCTATTGGATTTTTATACACGTGTAGTGGTTATTTTTAACTTTTTTGATTGATCATTAAATTAGATTCAGTATTTTTAAATTGACCGATGAGTGATTCAGCAGAGATTGAGTATAATAACAACACTTGGGGACAGTAGAAAACACCATTGCTTTGATCCAGTCATGAAAAACATCCCTTATCCAAGTGAAAAACTGTTTAAGAATAAGGCTCCAGGTACGATACGAGCGGCGAGCGACGCCGTTCGACATCGGGTCTCATTTAGTTGTGTATATATTTGTTGAGTGTGGTCACGATACGTCTGAGTGGCAAGCAGCACTGCTCATGGTTTCAAGTCAAAACCGATTTTCGCAAAAGTGCCGCTCAAGTGAGTCATGCTTCAGTTCAGCCTAAAATTACAGGGAAACAGCAGCAAACATGCAATACGGGTCGATACGTAAGGTGCAGTCCAGGGAATGTTTGTGGAATGACCAGCACAGAAGTTTTAAAACACTTCAGTCTCCAGAAAAGTATGGGACCAAGTTAGGGTTAAGGTTTTTCAAAAAAATAAGTTTTTCTTTAAGCCGCAAACAATTGTGAGATAGCACCAATAGTTGCAATCCGTCTTGCAGGTAAGCATAGTTAACCATTTTCGAGTAAACTGACTCATAAAACTGGGGAAATTTGATGAGCGTTATAAATGTGCCGCTTATATCGTAACCTCCACCACTTATGTGCCGCTCGCCGCTCTTATTGTACCCAAGGCCTAAGTACTGAGTGATAATGTCTCATCAATTGCTTCCAATGTGGGTTGCACTGTTGATGAAGTAAAGAAGAAATTAGAGAGTGTTCTTGATGTGTTGAAATATAGAAGGGAGAAGAAGAGTGCAACCAAGTCTTGAATGGGAACAAGGAACAAGTGAGAAAAAAAACTTTTATGGGGAATTAAGTATTTAAAGTTTTGGGTGAAAAATTTATTACCTATTTGACCGATGATGACCTCCTATGACCAATTCTACCTACAAATAACGACAGCGCTGTGTATATGCACTACACAAGACAACTATTCAAAATGTTCAGATATCTAAAGCGAACATTGATTTGATCGTCTGTGAGATATTGAGCATGATCGTCGAACATGTCCGATGAACTAATTGTGGAATGTTTGTCCGTTATTTATGTTCGCAAATAATGTTTGGCAACATGTTCGGTTGGTGTAGACGCGGCTTGAGTTTACAAGAGAGCAAAAAGTGCAGCTGAATTTTATTTCATAGTTCATAGGGAGTAAAAATCTACTCAAGACCCGCAATGCATGTGTTAAAAAAGTTGTTTTCGGCATTATGACAAAAAATTTTAAAATGTTCAAACTATGCTAACAATGCAACATGGCTATGTTTTAAACAAGTTGTTTAGAGAATACATACAATGACTATTGAATATTGAAATCAGCATAATACTTACACATTGTAACTAACATTTTATGTAGGCCTAACAAGTATAATAAGGAAAACAGTACTAACCTTTTACAACAATTTGTAGACTAAATTTAGTTATAAACTTAACTTATAATGACCGAATGTGCCTAGTACAAAATACTTGTTACAAAAAGTGTGAAGTACAAGCTTTGACATACAATAGTCAATGCTATCAGTTTCTTACAATTATCATTCATGGAAATGTTGTAAAATATCTTGTTATATTCTAAACTATAGTCTACTCAAGAACATAGTAAAACCCTCAATAATTACTAAATGAATTTGCTATGAGATTATTTAAATTTGACTTTAACCACAATCTTAAGTAGGAATGAGCAACGAGTTTTTGTACCCTCAGGTACATTAACACGTCCACTACCGCAACAGTACTAAAATTTTCATTCATATGGACCACACATATGCAACGACTGGTCACACTAGATTGATGTCGCATATTTGCATCGGTGTTCCAATGTTGTTCAAAATCTTATATCTTTGTAAAGGTCTATTTGAGGGCCCTGAATTCTATACAGTGGTCTACAGGGATGTCTGTCGCATATGTGCGACACTTGGTCTGTGGATATGATGATTAGTTATATCATATGATAGTTAGCAAAACTGTTTTTTACTTTGCTGTTCCACTGGCCCGTGGTCTGCGTGTACTATAAACCAAGTGACACCCGGTCAAAGTGAAATATTAAAAATTAAAATGGTACCTCAGTCTATGGCAATGACCGCAGCATCGCATATATGTGGCGACTGGAAGTGAACGTGTTAAAAAAGGCACACATGACTTTTAATACTAAATCACTAATCTTAACACTTTAAACAACAATACCCTGTGAAAAAAAATTAAAATATATATACTGTACTCTAGGCCATCTGATGTAAATAAGCTAGGCAGTATGATGTATAAATTTCACAAAATATCATACTAGATCTCCAATTATTGAGACAATTGTTATCCGACCTCATAAAAATACTCAAAAAATTAGATGAATGGAATTTCAAGAATAAAATAAAAAATATAAGACAGTTGCTCATGTAGATGACTCATTGATATGACACTATAGTAGGCTCACCGAATGATGGACACATTAGTGCAAACTGCAATGGACATAGTTTTTTGGCTGATTTTATTTATTTTGTCTCTTTGAGATTTTCAGGACAGTTGATAGGATGATTGGAGTTTGTTTTAGTTGTACTATATGTTAATGGATATTCATTATGCAATGCTGTTAGGACTAAACAGAAAGTGTATTACAATTGTCTACAACATTTACTGAAGACTAGATCTCTTGTATGGATACCTTTGATTAAACTTTGATTACTGTTCAATATATACAAAAGTTATTGCTGTATGTGTTTCTTCATTGTGCTATAATGAGGTAATCTACTATTTTAATTAATCCATTCATAATTTAACTTTTGACGGTTTAAACTCTTTTTATTTTTGACAAACGTTCTGTCACTAGCTGGTCGAACAAGATAAATTCAATTCACTTTTATAAAATGCATTTCTATAAATTTTTAAACCCACAACAAAACTCAGGAGATCTACAGAAATGTATAAGTAGTAGTTTGTTTACTAAATATATGATGAACAAACAATTGTCCCCATGAATAGAACTGCATTGGCAAGTGTAATAGTAGGATGCTATGAGGATTGAAATTCTAAACAATTTAAGATAACTTTCATAGAAATAAACACACAAAAGTATGAAATACTTCTACTATTGCAATAATGTAGCGAGCGAAGAAGGTTGAACTATAAACACAGAAATCAACATTGATCTAAATGGAAGTTTTCCATTTAAATGACTAAGATGCTGAGTGTTAGGAGATCCATATAAACTACTGAAATTGATATACAACACAGTTTACAGTTCTGCGAAATGGTTCGCAATAGGGTCTAGAATTGTGTTGCGGTAAAGAGCACTGTAAGTTATACAGTAGTGTAAAGAGCAAAAGTGAAAAGAAGTTACAGTGAAAAGAAAAAAAATGTAACCAATTGATCTTTTATTTTATTAGTTTTTATAGGGATGGTTTTTTATGGATCTCCAATAGGTATTATTACCAAATAATTTGGGAATAAAACCAATGTGACTTTTATGCATTTTTTACCCATTATTGTCATGACAGAACAAATTAAAACATATTGCTTTTGTAATTTAATTAGTTGTTGTTGTTATTGGTAGTGAAGGATAGAATGGAGTCAAAGACCTTTGAGAGATTGAAATAACATCAAACAAAACCCTGTTTTTATCATCCCAGTGAGTCATGGTTTTTACATAGGTACCTATTTAAAAGGAATTAACAAAAATTAAAAAAGAAGCTGTCTGGACTTAATTTGTTAGCTAATAGAATAGGCCTGGTCCATCTGACAATAACATTGTCGATAACAAGAGATGAGAGGTTCAAAAAGGGACATTCAATTAAGTTTTACTGTGCTACCTTCAAATACGACAACAATAAAGAGTGGTTTTATATGCGTTTCCTGACGTACTACTAGAATTTGTACATATAACCTAGACATAGTTCATATAAGGCACAAACAATATGTACCTCAAGATGTAGGTCATTCACAACCATAAAAAGCCTATACTACATAAAATGAGCCAATACTTTAACAGCAGTTACTGTTCCTGTCTTATTGTCAATACTGCTAACACTGCCAGTAAATGGCGGACAATAGAAAGAAATGGCTGGTTCCTTTCGAGTAGGGGTGTGCGAATATTTGAAAGTTCAAATATTTAGTTGAACGAATACTTTAGTATTCGAGCCCGACTCAAACTTAATGAGTATATTCGAACATTCAAATAGCAAACAAACCTAGAAATAATCTCTAATTACAACCAAATAAATCATGGTATTGTGTTGTTTAATTACATCCTCATGCTTCGTATTATAAAATAACACCAGCAACTTCAGCATATTATAACATCTTTCTTAACTCTAAAGACTACTCGACCATTTTCAAGGACGATAAATTTTTTGTGTCATTATTAAAATTACTCCGCTCAGCTGCCTAGTTTACAATGCTCCAATATGATAGGCTTACTACAACCTACCGGCATGGAAACATAAGACTGTCAACCATTCTTATTTGATTAATTAACAATAACCTATATTGAGCAGACAGATATATATCTGTATAACTTTGAAAAAGACTTTTTTAGCTTAGTTAATATTAGGATCTGATTTTCGTAATGTGAACTTAACGTACAGTAGAATGACAAAATAAGTACGGTAGTCTGAAAGTGTTGTGTGAATAGCAATTAGCAAGCTACGTTGCGCTGCATATTCAATGAAATAAAATGAGAAAAATATTGGAAGGCCTGTACCATACCGATTTTGTACCAAGAACAAATAGTTAGGGAAAAATAGATTATTTTAAAATGTTACATCTGGTTAAAATCAGGATTATTAAGTCGAGTTCTAAAGCTGTGATTGTAAAACTGGAGTCTATAATAATAACATAAATATTCACTCGGTAATATCCAATATTCGAAAATATTATGAAGTATTCTATTTGACTTGATTTGAACCCAAAAATCACTATTCGCACACCTCTACTTTTGAGTAGACTATTTACCTCATATATAATACCATGTTTGCTTCATAAAACACAGGTCTCTAAGATTCTACATATAACTTAAAAAAACTTTCAAACTAATATAAATAAAAATTGTAAACTGTAAAAACTTAACTTGTACTAAATCACATTCCGTTTTTCATCAGGTAACAAGATAGCGTCTTGTTTAACCGCAACTATCTTACTCATAAACAAAAAGTCTTACCACTCACGATCAAGCATGAATTTATTGTCAGTCTTGCATTACTCGTGTGTTCAGCTCAATCTGTGGGAGTATGAGAGATGAGATGGACCTTCAAAGTTGCCATGTTGCTTGGTTTGAAGAGGCATTTGTGGCACTGTAGAGGGGCACGCAGTAACTCATTTAGTGAAGCATTAGAGGGTAGCAACACCCTACCATTTGTTTCCAAATCGTGGATAACACCTGTGAAATCAAATACAAAAACTTTAAACATTACTAAACAAAAAACAGGGAGGAATTGAAGTAACATAATAATAATAATGTCATGCAGCATAGCTGTAGTGCACAAACCCCACACGATTAAACTGTTAATTCTCTATCATGAATCATTATGAGTCAGCATTCAGCAAAATCTCATTTTAACATGAATAGCAAGAAGAGTGTAGAATAGAATGAGATGATCTGTTTGGATATGTTGCTGACTAAAACCAAGCTATATTTTACCCAGAATTGATTGACACGTAAATTCTTCTCGGGACAAGACCTTTTTGATTGACACGTGAGCAATAAAACCACTCGGCTACAAAGCCATATTTGGTTCAAATATCATAAATCTTACATACAGTGATGACACTTTACATAAAACAAATGGGAAAATATCTTAAGCATTAGTGCTTCAAATTGATAAAGGGATTACCCAATCATTGGTTATCATACCTTCTGTGTAATCGAACCTTCTTTTTGATCCATCAAGTACCATGAAATCACATGCTAGCCTATTTTCGTAAAGTATGACTGTACACTGAGTGTATCAAGACAATTCATTCCTGTTGAAGACCCTAGAGAAACTGGTGCTGAGGTATGTGGGGGACACAGTCCTCAGAGTCAATCCCCTACATAGAAAACAGCACGCCTATACCCCAGGAAGATCCTGTGACTCTGCCCTACATCACCTGGTAAGCAGAATCGACAAGGCGTTTGAGTTCAAGGAGATTGCCCTTGGGGCGTTCCTTGACATCCAGGGCGCCTTTGACAACACTGAAACCCAGGCTGTTATCAATGCTGCCAGAGCTCGTGGATTCCATGAGGTGGTGTGCAGGTGGGTAGAGTCTCTACTTAAGAGGAGGAAGGTAAGACTCTCTCTTCACAATGAGGTTCTGGAGGCCAGGACCACACGAGGGTGTCCACAGGGGGGTGTACTCTCTCCTCTTCTCTGGAACCTTGTTGTGGACGACTTAATTAGATCTATCAGTGATAGTGGTGTATTCGTTCAAGGATACGCGGACGACATTGTGATACTAGTTGTGGGTAAATTCAATAACACGGTCTCCGACCTCATGAACACAGCCTTGAGGTCAGTTGGACAATGGTGCACAGAGGTAGGCCTTTCTATCAACCCCTCCAAAGTGGCGGTTATCCCCTTCACGAGGAGGCGCGATCTAAATGGCATAGGACCTCTGAGACTACAAGACACAGTGCTTGAAATGCAGAATCAGGTTAAGTACCTGGGGGTGGTATTGGACCGAAAGCTGCAATGGGGGCCACAACTCCAAAAGGTCATTGATCGAGGTAAGTGGTCACTCATGGCCTGCAGACGGATGGTGGGAGGAACCTGGGGGCTCAAGCCGGTGCTCATGCACTGGCTATTTGTCTCTGTGGTAAGGCCCGCCATGACATACGGCTCACTCGTGTGGTGGCCCAAGATGGACTCAGTGTCGGCGGTGAGAGATCTGGCTGCCGTCCAAAGACTCGCCTGTCTCATCATCACGGGCGCAATGAGCAGCTGTCCGGGAGCCTCACTGGACTGCCTTCTCAACCTCACTCCGATTGACCTGTATGTCAAGGTCACTGCGAGGAGGACTGCCTACAGACTCCAGTGTGAAAACCTTTGGTTGGATGTTGGAGGATCCCGAGGTCACTCTCGGATCACTCAGCGTGTAAGAGGGGAGGTAATGGACATGCCCTCGGATCACATGTCGACTCGATTCTTCTTCGCCAGACCATTCACTGTCCTCCTTCCGTCCAGGGAGGAGTGGATGTCCGGTGGGAATCCTCTTCCACAAGGCGACCTTGAATGGTATACTGATGGTTCTAAGGTAAGAAGTGGGACTGGGGCTGGAATTCATGGAGTGCAGAACGGGGTGGACATTTGTCTTCCTATGGGCACTCACCCAACTGTGTTCCAGGCCGAAATGACTGCGATTATGGTATGTGCTAGGGAAAACCTGATGCTAGGCTTCAGGGACATCAACATTTCCATTTTTACAGACAGCCAGGCTGCGCTCAAAGCGCTTGACTCCTATGAATTCAATTCTAAGGTGGTCTGGGACTGCCTTTCTGCGGTATGTGACCTGGGCAGGCGCAACAAGGTAACGCTCTGTTGGGTTCCTGGGCACTCAGGGATAGAAGGGAATGAGGTGGCTGACAGGCTAGCAAATGTCGCGTCAGCCTCAGACTTCGTGGGACCACAGCCTTTCTGTGGAATCTCTCGTGGGTATGCATGTCACTCAGTCATGGCATGGGCTCAGGAGGAACACAGAAAAAGATGGGTTAGGCTTCAGCACCATAGGGTAAGTAAGCTCACCCTCTTCTCCCCTTCCCAGACGGTCGCCTCCAATGCCCTACGCTTGGACAGGAGGCGACTCAGACAGATCACAGGAATGGTCACTGGACATGGCTTTCTGAAATTACACCTGCATCGCTTGAGGATCCACAATGGTGACACTGCGTGTAGGAAATGTGGGCAATCAGAGGAGACTGCTGATCACCTACTCTACGACTGCACAGCTCTGAATGAGGTAAGGGACAGTACTCTTGGTGCAATGACAAGGGGCAGACACCTTCCTCAGGAAGAGCTCATTGACAGGATGCTGGAGTTCATTAAGCAACTCAGGTTTGACGGACTCTAAAGTACCATGTGGGGAGCGCAAAAAGCCCATCAGTGGCTGACGTGCAACAGGACAAGGTCCGCCCCTACAGAATCAATCAATCAATCAATCAATCAAGACAACTTTTTTGTCACCCATGTTTATACTCTGAATATGTACGGTATGACATTAGGCACCTGCACAAGACTGTAATTTCTGATAGTAGAGCATTGACTATTGGATGCTGAAGTAGACATCACATTTATATCGACCAGCTGTTGAAAATTTTGTAGGAAAAAAGAACATACAGAGTAGTATACAAGAGGTTAAGTTACCTTGATTCTGTCCAAGTAATCCTTAAGTCGTTATTAGTGCGACCAACTGACGCCGTGTCTTCCTCTCCCCACCAAACCTGGCGGGGAGAGCTCCTATAGGTCAGTCTAGACCTACACCCTGTACCCGCCGCCGTGTTGTAAATTAGTTGTGTGGCCATGCATTTTATCGTTTTTTGTTTGTGTACGTGTTACATGTGTTTCAAGACTCATGACGACCTCCTAGGAGCGATTTTTACGTTCAGCTTGACAAAGATGCCATAGACATCGAAACCGGTTGCACTAATGACGACTTAAGGATTACTTGGACAGAATCAAGGTAACTTAACCTCTTGTATACAATTCATGAAGTAATCCGGAAGGCAATACACAAGATGAATACAGAGTAGTTGTCTCACAGGCCAGTCACAGAATGCACTAGTGTCTAGAATTCTGTCTAGAATCTTAACTGGATGCCAACTCCAGGACCGACTCAGACTGGGTGTCAGCATCCAGTTCAGGTCGTGTCAACCGTATGTGTGACAGGCCTGTTAAATTAAGGTTTGTATTTTTGTTAAATGTAAAATGTTAGTCCGTGTTCGTGTTATGTGTTTCTCATGTGATGACGCTGCTTTAGCTGAATCTTCTGCCTGATGATGGCATTATAATGGCGAAACGGCCGTAACGCAAGATACAACAGTTTGAGCTGTAGACATAAGTGCTATAGACCTATTTTTAATTATATCACAGCTCAGGGGCTAAAAACATGGATTTTAACACTTCTTAGCCGATTGGGCTAGGATTACAAGCCTGATAAACTACAAAAGGATGTAAAATATCCCGCCGACTGTGCCAAGTGAGGTCTATACCTGGGAGTCTGATGCAAGACTTCTGATGCAAGCGAGGAAACCCTTCTACCAGACTTGGACATTTGGTACAAGTGAGGGCCGCAAAGTAAATAAACTGTTTGGGCTCTGTCAGGCTCTTGGTTACATAGCATTAAGGAGGGTACCCAGTATTATTTCTCTAAAAGTACGTTCCACCTGGGTTCTGAATTCTAACTTTAGCAATGTGAAACATTGACTAACCACGGGACACAACTTGGTAAATAAAAGTTGTGTTTTAAGTTTACTTACAACTTTTAACAAAAATTAGCAATTTACAAGCCTATTAATGTTTTCAAAGAGTTTAAGTTGGGTTTACCTAGAAGACACAAGCGGAGCTCCGAAAATGAAGTGCAAAAAATTGATTTTCTGCTCATCCAGTGGCGGTACACTCCGCTTCTAGGAAAATAGTAGGCCTACCATTATATTACCTAAAGCTTGGTTTTCCTAGGCACAGAGGAAAATTCAGCTATATAAGGGATCTGATGCAACTATTAACACTGTTTACTAATAAACAGAATAAGCACATCACTTGTATCATGTTGGACCGCTTTCCCAAAAAGTGTTTATGTAGCCTACTTCCTCTTCTAATTACTTCAACAGTGGTAATTACTACCACTGGCGTAAACGCCAAGAAAAAAAGGTGTGACCTTAAAGGGAAACCAATAATTAGAGTTCAATTAGTTCAGACTAAAGAGATAAACAGCTCACTCTCAAAACCTAAATACAAGAATATAATACAGCTTGATAATTTTGAAATCAACCACTAAAAAGTGTTCTAAATCCTTTAAGACTACTAACGGTGAGGAATCATTGCTTGTTTCTTCAACGAATATTAAACATCAGTTCTAAATAGGAGTTCAATCACTTTATTTACATAAACTTACGTGATATGCTAACGAAGAATGATGTAGTATAAGAGTTCCAATGTTTTGCAGTTTTCAATCCGGACCCTCTAAAGTCATCACTGATGAGATGCAGATGAAGCTGCATCATTGTTGGTTTTGCGTGGAATCCCGCCCTGAAATTAACTTACAGATTTAATTTTAATTTACCTACTTATTTAACACTAATAAAAAATTGAAAAAATTGGAGTTACTGGACTATTGCAAGAAATCAATAGATGTAGCCCTAGGTACCTGTACTTTGAAACAGACTAGGGTACAGTTTAAACAAACGTTACAATAGCATAAACAGATGACCCATAGGCCATGGCAACCATATAACTTATCATTTATCAATAGTACAGGTATTTAAACACAAGCAGGGCCGTCCCTAGAGTTGGCGGCGCCTGGAGCAAACGTGGTTGTCGCGCCCCTCCCCCCTCAGCAGTAATAGTCGCATTCGCATATTTTAATACTATGTTAATAAAAATAGCCGCTGCGCGGCGCCCCCTCAGCCACAGCGCTCGGGGCAGCTTGCTCCCTCTTCGGACGGCCCTGAACACAAGTTGTAGGCCTGGATGTAAAACATTTGGTTTTTTCAACTCTTTTGCAACTGGCTGATTACAAGTTTAGAGCATAATTTTCTTTCAAATGTTTTGAGGGGGGAATGAATCTTAGCTAGTAAACCGATAGTTCGACACTCCTTGTAGTTTGACACGGGCTGAGCTATTTTGTCAAGTAATATTTAATGGTTACTATTGTGATATAAGCTGACTTGAACATTAATTTGTCATTTATCGTTGACCTCAGACTAATGAACAGTGAAATTGTTAAGCTTTTTAGTATTTAATATATTTGGGTGATTTCTATAAAGGCCTAAAACTTGTGTTTTTACTTTTCAATATATTAAACTCCATTTACTCCCTATAGTTCGACACCCCTTGAGTCCACAAAGTGTTGAACTATTGAGGTGTGTATTTTTTGACAAGTTATTCTAGGCTACATAAGTTTTCTTTTTTCTGTCCATAAATTGAACTAGGGCCTATCCACAGCTAGGGCTAGGGCTGACCATTTATGTAAGAGTATGTAGTCCACAGAAAATATCACATTTAAAATTTTTTACTATGATTATAGAAATAAAACTGGATCTTCAGCCCTAAGCCACCTATATGTCTTCTTCACTGTGCTAAGTCCAGTAAGTCAAGATAAGCTAAGTAGGCTACTTACTAGCTACTTATTCGACAAAGAATCACCTGGTAACTTATGTTCATAGGCTAGCAGGTTGTTTTTCATTCAGATCAAGTGGCATAAAACATCACACAAATTGAGTACGAAATGAGTATTAAAGTCGAGTAGTAAAGAGCAACGGTTAGTTAACTGTGCCACGAAGTAGGTTACATTTTCAAATACTGCTGGCCTACGATTAGAATTTCACTCAGTTTGAAAATGGGAAGAGCTAGAGAGGCTTAAGTAACCGCCTCCAACCGAAAGAAAAGTACTTTAAGACGTACTCGTCAAGCTACTTTACCAACTCTCAAGCAATCTTTAGAGATTGCATAAACTCGCCTGGTACAGATGGAACAACAGGAGGTAAATATTTTCGACGCCCAACTCACCTTGAAAACACCCTATAAGACGTTGTTAAACTGTTCCTAGACACCAACACTAAAATTTTCTTAAATTACTTTTTTGTCACCGAGGCTTCCTGTAGACACCACACCTAGATTACTAGACACCAACATCACGCCTGAAAAACTTGCTTAAACATCGTGACAGGGCAGTTTCTTTTACTAGAAACCTCACCAAGATTGCTAGACATAATTACCTAGTTTACTAAACATCATGCCTAGATTACTAGACACATAAAAAACTTGATTAAACATCGTGACAGGGCAGTTCCTTTACTAGACACCTTGTGTAGCCTAACCTAACGGTAATCTCGGCATGGTTTCTAGTAATCTCAAGGTAATAGTGTCTAGTAATCTAGGTAATGGTGTCTAGTAATCTAGGCCTAGGTGAGCTGAAGTTAGAGGTGTCTAAGTTAGTAATGTTGGCGAGGTCTATAGTACTGCAATCTGGGCATGGTGAATAGTAATCTGGGCATGGTGTCTAGTAAATTTGGTGAGGTATCTAGTATAGGATACTGTCCTGTCACGATAGTTAAGCGAGTTTTTTGGGCGTGGTGTCTACAGGAAGTCTCGGCGCAAAAAAGGCATTTGAGAAGGTTGTAGTATTGATGTCTAGGAAAAGTTTAAAAACGTCTTATAGGCTAGCCTATAACGTTTAAGGTGAGTTGGGTATTGTAAATTAATAATAACCAAAATGAGCAAGGCCTGTCATGTCTGTAAAGGTCAAAATATGTTACTTACCAAAACACATGATTAAAGTTGGCACAGAAAGATCTTGAAACACGATCCATATGTCTCAACAAAGGTAGGTGACTAGCATTTAGAGATCTTATTTCTGGAATCGTAGCTTGAGGAAGAACAAGGAAATGCTCTTCCGACTTGGGATACTTATCTTTGATAATAACGACCAACTCGTCTTCATAGGCAATAAGGCTTGGATCCCTCATAGCCTTGTACAGGTTAAACTGCCAAAACTGTTTGCTACCGTTCATATTAGGGTATGTTTGTTATTATTAAAGTTTACACAATATTATATTTTTAAAATAGTATAGAAAAGGAAAATAGTAATCGTTAAAAACATTTCCTTAAATAGACATATTATATTACTGTGACTGGGTCGTCTTGATCAACAGACTTAACCTCTAAATCTAAATATTATAGGTTAGCAACTCTAAATTATGTTAATACTGTAATTTTATATTATTCAGCTAATACCACGGAATCCAAATTAAATAAGATCCATAATTTTTAATTTGGAAAAATAAAAACTTGATGTTAGTGTTTTAAAATTTTAAAGTGTTCTTGTTTGTTGAAGTTTGAAATTCCATCTATGTCCTCTTCTTCTTCTCTTCTCCATCCAATCTCCAATCAGTCCAATCCCAATCCCAGGATCCCAGCCCAACTCCATCAGATGATTTGGTTTGTTGATTTTGAACACACAGAAATCAGTTCAGTACGACTACGACATTATGTTTGTCTATGGTATGACAGAAAGAATATAAAACTGGAATCAAATGACAGCTAAATTATGTGTATCTAAAATGTGCAAAAAGCTGATACAACCTAACTGGATGATGTCCATCTTGGTAATAACATAATTGCCGCGACGTCAATTGCGCCCGGAAGACGCTACGTATGACAGGCACCCGTTGGCGGGACGGCATCAACGCGACGCATTTGCTGTCAATACTTGTACTTTGTACAAGACATGTACTTTTTCTGCTATCTCGACGGCATCTGCGCGACGGCAATAGCACTCGTATGACATGGCCCTAAGGGACAGGCACAAGGACACGCGTTATATGGTGCGAAACACGAGTGCGAACTCAACTCTGTGCTGATCATTTTGAAGCGCACGGGCTCCTGGTCCCCGCCCAGCATGGTTTTCGGAGGGGCAAATCTACTGTCTCGGCAGTGGGCTCCCTTCTGCAGGTCATCCTGAAGGCATTTGAGGAAAAATGTTCAACTTCTGTTGTCCTGTGTGTTTTGTCACGGGCTTTCGATTATGTTTCACATGACTTATTTATTGCTCAAGAAGCTTCCTAAGTATGGGGTTGGTCCCCGTGCGCTTGGAATGATCGAGTCCTATAAAGTATATCAATAAGACTCAAGTAGTGTCATGGGCAGGTGTGAACTCAAAAGATCTGGCAGTTCAGCATGGGGTCCCACAGGGCTCGGTGCTTGGGCCTTTCTTATTTATAGTTACAGTACAATGAATGACCTTTATCACAATGTTTCTAATTATGTGTTGCTGTATGCGGACGATACAACTCTGTTCTATAAGAACACTGATCCTATCACAGCTAGAAATTGTGTAAACACATTGGTTAATGCAGCATCTGAATGGTTTGCCGGAAATAGATTAGCCTTAAACAAAGATAAGACTCAGGAAATCATGTTTAGTATTTAACAAAAATGTAGCCAGCAGTGATCCTGTAAAGCTTCTGGGTTTCACCCTGGATTCTGAGCTTGTGTGGAGTGACCACATTGACGCCCTCTGTGCTAAGCTCAATCGAGTAATTTTACCGTTAAGAAACTTATCTCATTAATTGTCATTTCATTTCTTTAGGCTGGATTTTTTCTCATTCTTTCAGGCACATGCTGTCTATGGTACGCGGCTCTGGGGTCACTCCCCACATGCTATAAGAAAGTGTTGTTACTTTAGAAAAGAGCAATTCGAGTCATGTGTCAGACTCATTTTATAAAGCACCACAAACCTGTATTTAGCGAACATCGGATCATGGCTGTAGCAGGCTGTAGTCAATGTGTACATATATCAATGTTTGATAGCAATTAAATATATGGAGGCTGATCTTGTATATAATAAGGACGTTCATTCTTACATGACCAGAAATCGCTCAAATGTACGTATAAGTAAATCACAAAACTGTTTTCCTGTTACAGGTATTAGGTTTTTCAATGCTCTCCCTGGTATTGTCCGTTCCCAGAGGAGATCAAAATTTGTATACATTGTGAAAAATTGGCTTGAGTTGAACCCATATCACAAATTTGATGATTTTTTTATGCCATGAAGGCTGCACAAAACTTAAATACTTAATAAGTCATGTACGTCTACTGAAAGGTATGTTTGTTTGACAATTATATTTTCCATGGTTTGTTGTGTGAAGTTTTGACAGAAGTGCTGTTGTTTGGTTTGCAGTGGATTATTTTATATGTTTTATTGTTTCAGGAAAAGACTGAAATATTATTTTTAGTTCAACATGTTATGTTAGACAAAGCCTATAGCAATAGCATAGACTAACCAAGACAAGTAGACTTCTCACCCCATTGTAAATTATTTTGAAGTTAGTTTTTCCTGTCTAGTTCATGTCCGGTGACACTGATCGCTAGTATCAGCGACATTTTGTTTCTATTTTAGATGTTTCTGGGATATGTCCATTACATATGAATATACATTTTTTGAGGGCTTTTGATCAATGGACGGGAATATCTTTGGTATATCCCTAGAATATCCACAATATCCATTATCATTTTTTCATAATTTGTAAAATTCACTAAGAGTTCAAGTATTTCTTGAGATATGCTACAGAATATTGCTTTAAAGGTTATGTTTTTTAATGTATTTTTTTTTCAAACGATAACGTTTATTACGTAGGTAATTAGGTACTTAGGATATTCGTTCGTATGCTGAGAAGATCCGTGGAAGATCCGGGACCATCCCAACAACACAGAATATTAGCAGCAGGATATCCTGACCAGTTCACACATATCCCACAGAGATCCCAGGATTTGAGAATTTCCCTAGGATCTCTGTAGGATATTGCACATATCCCACACAAACAAATGTATTTTGGGGATTGTCAGCCATCCTTATATATAATTCTGTAAGACAACATTTTTACCAAAAAATTGGGGACGACTGGTAAGTCGCAGAAAAGTGGGAGGGGTCTTAAATTAAAGGTCTTGACCCCAGGGACTCGGGAAAAATAGCAGAATTCCCATAAAGTTACCAGAAAACGAGATAAATAACGTAAAATGGTCTCCATAAGAATAGCATTAGAAGCCATTTACTGCTGATTTTTGTTTACTAGTTTAATACAGCTGATCGTGATTTTATCATCAAGCCAGTACGCAATTTTAACATTTGGATTACTTATTATTTGCCAGACAATTCTGCAATCTATTGGATAACGTTACCTATAATAGTTAAGACTTTTTAGTTACGTTATAGAATGTGGAAATAAATGATTTTACTGTGAAATTTTTCAAATTTCGGGAGTATATTTAATCTATGGTACTATGACAAGTTCCAATGGAAGGAAAACCAATATTGTTTGGAGATTTTAAACAGGTACTGTCTTTTGCTCGTAAGACTCAGCCGATGATTAGGCCTAATTTGACGCCATGGGCCGATGATTAGGCCCATATGTAACGCCAATCGCACCTTTAAGAGGAATACCACCACAAAAAATCTAGGGTTGAGTTTGGTCAATGGGATGCCTTTCCTACACTAATGCTTTTCAAAGTCATAATGGGTTTATAAACACTAAAAACAGACTTTTTACCTTTCGACTGCCAAACATTTTTTTTATTAATGAGCTAAAGAATGTTGTTTTACAGGAATACGTAGAATAAAACTAAGTAGATTTAGATATATTTCGTGTTTTTTTAAATAGTTTGGTTAATTTTCTGTAGAGCTTCAAACTCAAGTGCCTAAACTTTCTCTTTCAACAGTAGTATTTACCATCGATATGCTACAATTATATAGCTAGCAGTTATATAATTAGTAACATATAACTAATATAATAACTAGTAATCGATCGTATGGTATCTACACGCAAGGAGCCTACCCAATGCAATGTGGGTGCTTCTGGGCTCTGCGGGTGTTGCATATTGAAGACATTGAAGGCGCTACCTTGGATTCCAAGGAAGCATCCCACAGAGCAAACTATCAGCTGATTCTTATCAGCTGATCATCTTAGGTCTGATTTTAATCAGTTTGTAGAGTTAAATTTGCCCTCAATCCTCGATGAAAAATTGTATTATATTTAACTGACGAAATTGCTAAAATTAGCAGTAAATTGTATTTTACGTCTAGGTTTGACAAAGGTGTGACTAATAAACGGAACTACATAAAATAACATTGGTTATTAGAATAAATAGAAATTATTAATCGGATTGATCATGACTAAAATCTATTGAAATTATAATTTCTAAAGTAATTTTTTTCTAAAGTATGTCATAACTTCTTTAATTCTTCACCAATTGTCATAAAAGTTGAGGTATCAATTCAAAAAATTTTTTACCCACTACACTGGGAAAATATACACATCACCCATTTTTCAGTAGTTGTTCGTAAAAACTGTCTATTATATCATTCTGCAAGTTATTTAGACTTGAAATGTTTATTTACGTTATTCGATCAGCTGAAACATGTGAGTTTAATTAAATTAAACAAAACAAACAAAAATTTACTTTTCAAATCAGAGTGATTTTTTTTTTACTTCATCCATGACGACCAACATACTTATTCTGTGCTTTCTACGATAAATAAATCCGTAGACAAGAACAATTCAAAAGTAAGTAATTATTCTTTAGCTTTTAAAATGTTTGAAATAGCCTTCATTTAGCCATACCTACCAACCATTCTTTGTATATATAACAATTCCTTCTTAAAACATCACCTCCTATCTTTTCTTTATTTATTATTCGAATTCTTTACTGACAGTATAGTTTGAAAAGGTTGATTATCTAAAATGTAAAACCACATCTATTCCTGAAGTAAGAACCATACTTAAGTTAACTATGCACTTACTAAATTATAGTACTTGTGAAGTTGTTTAGTAGTTGTGTACTTCCAAAAGTGGGATTTAAGAAGGATACCGTGCGAATACTTAGAACGGGTTGGCTAGTTATATAGTATAGTATTAGTAGGAATACACTATTAGTATTACAAGTATTAGCAAGAAAACTGCAAGAAAACAACAGAAGAATTAGAAGTGGATAGTTTCATCACCCTAAACCTGGCTCAGGACTACTGTGATAACAATGATTTGGTCTTCAACGAAGATAAAACTACTCAGCTCATCATAGGAAGACTACAAAACCAAGTCTCTGGCCCTCCTAACATCCAAACGTGCACTTTTACCAAGCATTTGGGAGTCGTTTTAGACCAAAAACTTACTTGGAATCAACACGTTGACGCACTCTGCCTGAAACTAAGCTCTGCAAAATTTGCCTTAAGGAGGGTTCGATCCGTCAGTACCTCCGAAACTATACGAACATGCTACCATGCTTTGTTTGAATCCCACCTCAGGTACGGGATCATCTTTTGGGGTGGATCATCACAAGAAAACCTGGAACGAGTTTTGGTGCTCCAGAAAGAAGCAATGCGAATAATGGTCGGTCTTCAACCAAGAGGAAGCTGTAGAGAAGCCTTCCGTAGCTTACGCATACTCACCGCAGTCTCGATCTACATCTTGGAGGCAATTTCCTACACAATTAAGGTCTCTTCGTCGAAGCATGTTGCCTTCCACAGTCATGATACGAGGCACAACGAGGACTTCCATCTGCCCTCCCACAGAACATCACTCTTCTCGAAGAAACCTTCGTATGCTGGAGCGAGGTTCTTCAACCTTCTTCCCCAGATTGTCAAAGAGGGCTCACCTACAATGTTGAGAAGGCGAATTCGGAATTGGCTTGCTGACTACCCAATTTACAGCCTTGAGGAGTTTACGGCCCGTGCAAGACCCCATCTACGATTGGACTAAAAATCTTATCATGTAAATAAAATAAAGAAGAAAAAAAAAACAATTGTATTGACACCATTCTGTGCTTGATGCTCACGAATAAAGTACTCTGTATTCTGTATTCTGTTAGTATGAATAGTAGAACAAATACGTCATGGCTCATAAATATAAACAAATGATGTCACTGGCCCGAAAGTAAACACGTGTATTTGAATGGAATAGTCAAACCAGCTGTTACATTCGGGCCAGTGACGTATTTGTGTATGTTTATGATCCATGCCGTTTCTGTTCTAACATTCGTGTATCTCTTACCACACACACACGACGCGCAGTAACACATCCCGCAGAATGTGTCTCTTAAATTAAACATGCAAAATAGTATTTTTTCGTTAAAACAATCCAACAAAAATTCTAATAAAATCAGCACAAGTTACCTAAACCTAAATTTCTCATAGATTTTATCTACAAATCTCCCGATTTGTTTGTAAATCTCTACCGATTTCTGGAGACCGAGGAAGGATATTTCCCAAGGGACTCCCTGCTTTACTGCGGCCACTACCATCCTTAGGGAGAAGAAGAAGATAACTGTGTCTATAACTATTTGGGATTGAAACACTCGATAGCGATAAACCCCAGCTTCTTTTCAATGTACGACGCGGTATACCCCTTATGTGTCTCAGCCGCCATCTTGAGATGTGGATGATAAAAATATGCGATTAGTTTACAAGTTAAAGATTGATAAAGAGCTCAGTTAACTCTTATTATTGATTATCATTATCAATTTGAGGTGGGCAACATTACTACAATTTGTTGCTATGACCAATCTTCTCAATAGCATAAAATATGAGAATTTTTAATTCCCTCGATTGTACAACCTTGTTAATTTTACGGGCTTTAATTAGCTCTGTATGAAGTGTAATATGAGTGACGCAACTATAGTATACTTCATTACTAGGGTGGAAAGTGACTCTTTTCAACGTGACTACGATTGTGTCAGAGTGCATTATACTATCGATATGTTGATAGAATGCAAAAATGGGATACAACCGATAAAATCAATCGTAACATATTTTCGATACATCAGATTGCTTACAATCGATGTTTACAACAGTTGACTTTTTCTCCCAAGGTACGAAATAGTTATTTGTGTAACTAGTGGGCAAAGGCAGTTTCCACTCGTGTTTAACATTATATTTTTCTTTCAGTTACTATAAATCATGTAAATAATTAGTCTTTCAAACACTGTACACACGTTTTTTGAATCCAAATATTGAACGAAATGGGAAACGCAGGACCATCTGATCGTAGTTATCTTCAAGCATGTAATATCATTGACTATATATGACTGTAGGTATATATAGTCAATGGTAATATACATTATTACTGATGCGTGTAACATTTTTATAAGAGGTGTAAAATGTTCTAGTAGTAAATTCCTGAAAATCTTTACAATCTTTCTTGATGTACATCAATGACCTTCAGCCAGCTCAATGGACAGTACCTGAAACCCGAAACGAAACTGGTCTTGGATTTCTTTCTTAATTACCGTTAAAGGATTGTGTTTTTTCTAATTTCTCTAGAAAAATTCTAGGAACTGACAATCTCAATAAGCTATATAAAAATACTGCTGTACGCTGTATAGCTATGTAAAAAATTGTATATACTCTATGTGTCTCCCAATACGTTTGTGTATAGGTTTGTATGTAGGTGTGTATTTGCTGCCAAAGCAATAACTACGTCTGCCAACCTCTGGCGACCAATTATGAGGATTTATGATCGTTGCTGACAATGAAATTGTAGTGGTAACCCTGTTTAGTTGCCCCTATACTTGTCTGATTATCATAACTTATTGTTTGCCTCAAATAAACATTTGATGATGTGCAAATAAAACAAAATATGAAATCTAAACAGGGTTGTTTATTGACAGAAGTACGTTTACTTTATATAGCATAGAAGAGGAATATTCGTTCTATCTGAAAAATATTAGTTTAGCGGTCGTTGGAAAACAAATCAAATGTTGGCAGTACTGTTTTCAGCAGATGATTTTTCGGTTTTTTTTTTGATAGTTTACTCTGGAAAACTAGCTTTCACATCTCTAAATCCATGACAAATTTAAAACATAAGTAATATAAATAGACATAATTAAAGTAATATAAAATAATATACAACTCTATTATTGAAGCTTGGTTAAACAAAAGTAAAGAGTTACTTTTGCTAGAAATGTAAATAATTTTAATATCACACTCCACATTTTTACAACATAACAAGTTACATAAAGATTATTTAATTAAACCCTCGAAGTGTTCATCGTCACGATATTCAGTGCTGTGTATATGGTGTATAATATATGACGCGCATATATAGTGTATATATATATATGTATGTAAGTAGATAGTAATGTACCAATCCTAGACCAAAAAAGGAAGACTTTAATAATTTAATGAAATTTGTTGTTTTTCAATACTAATATGTTAAATTTTTGCCTCTTTTAGGCCAATTTCTAACATTTTCATATTTTTCTAGAAAAAGTATATAATTTTGATGAAATTTTCATGAATATGTCTATATTTTCCATAAAATTGAGTACAAAACAAAATGTTTTTAAAAACAAGTAAAATTTTAAAATTTAATGAGTAGTTTTTATACAAATTTAACTAAAACAGTTTCTTTATCTTTGAATGTTTTAATTTCAGTAATAATTAAGTTTAAATCTTTTTTATTTAATTCTTTAATTGTTTTTTCATCAAATATATTAATAAATCTATGAGGCAAATGAACTTTACATTTTTCTAATTCAACAATAACTGTTGGTCCATATTTATCTTTAACTTTTTCAAATTTTTCTATTTTATATTTTGTATTCAATTCTAAACTTTTTATTGGTTTATATTCTTTGAATTTACATTCTCCAATATTATTAATCTCTTCTAGTAGATCCATTTATTACAAAAATAATTATAGAAATTTTAAACAGTTAATAATTGAAATATATGAAAAGAATTTTAAATAATAAATTCCATAAATTTAATAATTTATTTGATAATTAAACCTTAAATAAACCTTTACAAACTTGTTTTTTTAATCAATTAATCTACTTCAAGATTTTTATGATATAAAAAACTTTAATAATTTTGATAAATTTCATATTTTTTAATAGTTTATTTAATAATTAAACCTTTATAAACTCATTTTTAATCATTTATTAACGCGTCGCGATTTTTGCGACGCGTCAAATATTTAATAAATTCCATAAATTTAATAATTTATTTGATAATTAAACCTTAAATAAACCTTTACAAACTTGTTTTTTCAATCAATTAATCTACTCTAAGATTTTTATGGTATAAAAAAACTTTAATAATTCTAATAAATTTCATGTTTTTTAATAGTTTATTTGCGACGTGTTAATAAATGATAAAAATGAGTTTATAAAGGTTTAATTATTAAATAAACTATTAAAAAACATGAAATTTATTAGAATTATTAAAGTTTTTTTATACCATAAAAATCTTAGAGTAGATTAATTGATTGAAAAAACAAGTTTGTAAAGGTTTATTTAAGGTTTAATTATCAAATAAATTATTAAATTTATGGAATTTATTAAATATTTGACGCGTCGCAAAAATCGCGACGCGTTAATAAATGATTAAAAATGAGTTTATAAAGGTTTAATTATTAAATAAACTATTAAAAAATATGAAATTTATCAAAATTATTAAAGTTTTTTATATCATAAAAATCTTGAAGTAGATTAATTGATTAAAAAAACAAGTTTGTAAAGGTTTATTTAAGGTTTAATTATCAAATAAATTATTAAATTTATGGAATTTATTAAATATTTGACGCGTCGCAAAAATCGCGACGCGTTAATAAATGATTAAAAATGAGTTTATAAAGGTTTAATTATTAAATAAACTATTAAAAAATATGAAATTTATTAGAATTATTAAAGTTTTTTTATACCATAAAAATCTTAGAGTAGATTAATTGATTAAAAAAACAAGTTTGTAAAGGTTTATTTAAGGTTTAATTATCAAATAAATTATTAAATTTATGGAATTTATTAAATATTTGACGCGTCGCAAAAATCGCGACGCGTTAATAAATGATTAAAAATGAGTTTATAAAGGTTTAATTATTAAATAAACTATTAAAAAATATGAAATTTATCAAAATTATTAAAGTTTTTTATATCATAAAAATCTTGAAGTAGATTAATTGATTAAAAAAACAAGTTTGTAAAGGTTTATTTAAGGTTTAATTATCAAATAAATTATTAAATTTATGGAATTTATTAAATATTTGACGCGTCGCAAAAATCGCGACGCGTTAATAAATTATTAAAAATGAGTTTATAAAGGTTTAATTATTAAATAAACTATTAAAAAACATGAAATTTATTAAAATTATTAAAGTTTTTTATATCATAAAAATCATGATGTAGTTTAATTGATTAAAAAAACAAGTTTATAAAGGTTTATTTAAGGTTTAATTATCAAAAATATCTTTTTATATATTTCAATTGTGAAATCATAAAAATGTTAACAAAATGATAATCTTAAGATAAAAAGATAAGTATTGATTTAAATTGAAAATAAATGTCACCAATGAAAAGCTTGTTAAAAATTAATGCTATTTCATATATTATACATTTCTGTACGATTAAAGATAATGTAAAAATCAACAAAAATAAATTGTGTTGTAAATATAATCTTATTGAAGGAATATTAGTCTATGGCCTAATTTGTTTGGTCGATCTTTTTATGAAAATAAGTGATTGAATAAAATAATAACCAGTTGAATGTTAGTAAATTGCAGTGTGGATTAAAATAATTATTTTGATTTATCTAAACTAATCGAAAAGTATTTTATAATTAATGCTTAAAATGTATAATCAATGGTTAAATAGTTAGCTAATGAAACTAGCCGATTGAACAAAAAAAAAAAGTGTCAAGTTAGCAAAAATCTCGTCATTAGCTATCATAATGGGTGTGGCTCTGTCGACTGGCTGATTTTCTATGTATATTCTCATTTTGTTTTATGAAGAAATATTTAAAATAAGAGTTTATTGATGGTAAAAGTTTATTATTTATTGATTGAAGATGAAGTATAAAGAAGATTAACTATGAAAATTGTGAAACTATCGTGTTGTGAAGTGAAATGTGTTTGAAGTGTTCATCACCATATTTGGATTGTTCAAGTGTTTTTAACTAATATTTTAATAAGTAAAAGTGATTTATTGAACTATTTATAGACTATTTTTATTGTTTGTAATCATAACTTGTTTATAAAACAATCAGAATTTTCAAGGTCAAGTGATTGCTGCTTTGTTTGATAGTTTTTTGCCAAACCATATGATATTCAAGGACAGTGTGCTTCTAAAGCACGCTTTGATAAATCTGAATTGTACAGTAAATATTTTGTGTAAAAAAATTTAAGTGACTGTGCTGTTTTATTTGACAGTTTTTTTTTTTGCCAAACCAAATGATGTTCAACGAAAGCGTGCATTGAATGCACGCTGTGATAAATCTGAAATGTTCAGTAAATATTATTTGTTTATGTTTGTGTGAGTTATTTTGAATTCCTATTCAGTAATTTAACTGTTAACTGTTAATATCGAATGTTTCAACTTATTATTCGATTGTTAGTATCGAATGAAATTATTTGAAATATATTGTATGTTATAACTTGAGTGTTTTTAAACCAATCTTAACCAAATTTGAAACATACACTCATTGAATATTAAAGAATGTTTTTGACTTATGTTAAGGGTAGTTTCATCCCTTATTTTGTATTTTATTTATAAAAATGTAAAAAATTATTGAATAATTCTAAAACTTAAAAATTATGAAAAATTATGTTTAAAATCAATGTTTTTACTAAAATTTTCCAATTTAGGGTGAACTACCCTTAAACTAAAAACCTTAATAACTTCTTTGTTTTTAAAGATATTTTCATGAAATTTAGTATGATATATCTATAAGGTAAGTACAAATTTATTAAATAATAAAATTTAAAATATTTATTTCTTGTGACCTTGAAAATCAAACATTTTTATTTATTAATATTTTTTTATGAAACAAATTTTAAATTAACAATAGTAGTCTCATTATTCATAAAATATAATAATATTTTGAAAAATATGTCAAAAAGTAGTAAATAAATGGTGGTTTTATAATAATTTTATTTGATTTCAGTTATATCATTTTTAATCACATTATACTCTAATAATCTTTCAGACACAACAACCACATAGCAATTAGTTTTACTAGCAACAGTTATATCATAATCAAAATCCATATTTATAATAATATCATTCTTTGAACCAGAAATATTAACAGGAGTTTTTGTTGTATCAATCACATATAATGGTCTATTTTCAATGAATTCTGTTGGATCATAATACATTTCACTATTGTTATAATAAACCTTTTTATAATCTTGATACATTTGATATACAATTCTAAATTTTTCATTATTTATATCTAGATTTATTAATTCATCAGGATAATAGTGACCATTTAATTTTACTCTAATATTTTTAATATACATACTATCAAATTTTGAAGTGTCATATAATTGATCATTAGTTCTACCTTTTTGAAAACCAATTATTATAAATTTTGGATTATAGATGTTTCGATAAATATTTGTTATATCAAAACTAACTGTTTTTCCAGTTATTGTCTTTTGTTCAATACATTGCCAATGATTAAAGTGAAATAGTATTTTTTCTTTTTTAGTTATTTCATTAATATATTGAATTTTACTTGTAGTTTTATACTCAATTATTGGAACTCTAATAAAAAAGTCATCAATAATTATTTTTCCAGCACTTGGTAATGTAGTATCATCAAAAGTTCCATCAACTTTTTTAGTTTTCCATCTAAAAATGGCATCATTATCTTCAGATCTAACAAAACATATATTGAATCCTCCTTTGTATATTGGAACATTAACATTTTCAAAGAAACCTAATCCAAAATGTGATAGATTACCCACAGCTTCAAATATTTTTTTGAAATCTGATTGAAATCCATTACAAATGTTGGATACTGCTTCTGTTTTTGAATAAGTAACAGTACCTTTTATTGTACTTAATTGTCCAGGATATTCAATTTCCTCAATTAATTTATTATGTTTTCTAATTTCAATTTTTGAAAATAAGAATGGTACAAAATTATTAATCAACTTTACATTATCTGTAGCACCATAGTCTCTATCATCAGATTTTTTTAGTGTTCCTGAAATATAAAATTGAAATTTAGATGTACAAAAACCATCTCCAAAATCAATATTAAATTCAGTTTTTTTGTTTGGTTCATTCAAATGTAGTTTAGATAAAGGATAAAAATTTTTATATTCAGCTCTTTCAATTTCATAAGTATTAGCCATTTATTAAGGAGAAATTTATGAAAAAAAATATGGAAAGAAAAAGGTTTTTTAAAACCAGTAAAATTTTTGTAATAAAGAATAGTTTTATAAATCTTTTTGGAATAATTTAATCAATCTCGTCATAATCCATTTTTTCTTTAAACTGTTCAATATTCAGTGCATGATCTATGATGAATTTTGCTGATATATTTTGATATTGTAACACTATTTCCCAATCCAAATCATTTTTATATTTATCAATAAAATCTTCATTTAAATTTTGATACTTACAAACCAAATTAATATAAGCATTAAGTTGATAATTAATAAACTCATCAATAAATTGTATACTTAATGTTTGATATTGTGCAATTTTTTCCCAATTTAGTTTATTTTGAAACAATCTGATCATATCTTCATTCAATTCATATTTTTCTGAAATAATATCCCAATCTTCATTGGTTAATAGAAATTGGTTTCTGATAATGAAATAATCAAATGAATTATATAGAGCCATTTATTAGGAGGAAATTTTTGTAAAACTACTTTTCTTTGAATTACATATACAACATTTTGCTTTAACCATATTTTTATTTTTTAATTTTATTGTTTGAATGTCTTTAGAATTGGTTTTTTGTTTACATTTAAGACAGTAAATAAACTCCATTTATATAGTAAAAATTATTGATCTTCTTGGTTTTCTGTATTAAGTTTATCTTCTAATATTTGTGCTAATCCAGCAGTTACTAATCTTATTTTTTCAGCAAGTTTATCTTCAAGTTGTTTTTCTAAATCTCCAACATACATTTTTAGATTAAATAATGAATTAACCAATTCATTTAAATCCTGTTTAGTTTTTGAATGATCATTACCAACCTTAATAATAGAATTTAAAACTTCATTTAACTCAGATTTTATAACAACATCATAATCATTAATACTTGGTTTTACATTAACAATTCTTCTAGAATTAATACTTAAATAATTTTTAGATAAACTAATAGCATTAACCAAATTATTAGTTTTCTTAATATGGTTTTTTAAATCCTTATTAATATCATTAAAAATGGAATTTAATTTTGAATTAATATACCTAATCATTTTTTACTTCAATTAAATCTTTTTTCTGTCTACCAAATAGATCAAATATATTTAATGAATCCATATTTATTAAGAATTAATTTATTGATTATGTTATCAAATCTTGTATTTTTATTCAACTCATTTAATACAAAAACACACAAATGACCACATATAGGTGGATCATTATAATTTTGAATTTGTGAATCATTAAAAAATATATTGTCTTTTCCTAAATATTTAACAATTTCCTTAAAAGGTTTATTAACAATTTTTCCATAAGAATCAAAGTAATATTTAATTTTATCTTTTTTATAATAACATATCCAATGAGTTCCATTACCAGAAAAAGAATCTAAATTGACTACACCACATTCAAATTTATTAACAGTTTTTGGAAGCATATCTCTCATAAAAACACCTCTAAAATTCTTAATATTTTGACATAATTTTTCTAAATCAGCTAAAGTCAATGGGTTGAAATTTTTTTCTTAACATATTTTAATGTTTTTTCATCTAATCCAGATCCTTTTACATTAGCTAATTCTTGATCTAACCAATTTATAAATTCTCGAAATTTTGGAATAACATTGTCTTTTACTACTTTAGCTCCTCTTCTAACTTTTGGTGTTAAACTATTTATGCCAGGAATATAATCAGCAACATTTAATATTTCATTTAATAAACCACCATCTTTTATTTGTTTAAGTTGATTATAAGAAAATTCAAGTCTTAATCCAGTATTTAATTTTTTATGTTTTTCTAATTTATTCAATTGTCTTTTAGTTAATAATAATACATCATTACCATTTTTAAATTGATCTATTTCAAATTGTATAGTCAAATTTTTATTTTTCTTAAAAGCAGATTTAATTTTAGATTTTTGATAATCAGTTAAATTTACCTTAACTTTCTCCATTTATATAGGTTAAAATTTTAATCCTATTTCTAATCCCATTCCAAATTTTCTTTTTAACCACATAGCACCTGATGTTGGTAAAGCAACTAATCTTTCACCTATATCATGATCACTAGATGTTGCTATATCCCATGCTTTATCTTGTAATATTTTATCAGCAATATCATTTCTAGATTCTGTATCTTTATGATCTCTATAAAATATATCATGTTCTTTAGCAGCTTTATCTAAATCATTTATTCCAGGATCACCTCTTTTTAATCTTTTTTGTAGCTTAGTTCCAGGTCCTAGATATTGAAAACCAGGTACATGCAATTCAAATGGTAAACTATTTATAAAATCATTTAATAATCCTGAACCTATAATTGGTGATGTTATAGTTGGTAATATTCTTTTTAAATATTTTATACCATCAGGTTTTTCAATTAATTCATCTAATTTGTTTGAAATAAAATCTTTAATAGCCCTTTTTTCATTGATAAAGTTATTATTTCCAGCTTTTTCTTGAGCATATATATAATTGATTATACTTTCTAATTTGTTTAAATCATCAATATATCTGTATTCAATTTTATTTTCTGAATATTTTCTTATACCAGATCCTTCAATATTTCCTTTAGAATCCCAAATAAATTTAATCAAATTCATATATTTATTACCTTTACTTGATTTTGGTTTTCTAGTACTTGGATCATTATTTTTATAAATTGAATCTGTTTCCCATAAAATTTTTGAGTAATTATTTAAATCATCTTGACTATATAAATTATCATCTGGTTTGTCTTTATATGTCAATAATCTCCATAAACCTTGAGTGCCAGTATATGTTTTACCATTAACAAGTAAATCATCATTATCAATTACTGTTATTTTATCACCAATCATAAATGATTTTTTATGTTTATCCCAATACAAACCAAATTTATCATCTTTTGCTCTAGGTAAATATTTTTGTGCAATTGGACCAATGATTTTATTTAATATTTGAGGTGAAACAATATTTGGATCTATAAATGTTGATTCTTCTTCAATAATTTGTTCTCTTATTGGTCTAAATGGAGTACTTGAAGGTAACATAAATTCTTCTTCAGATTGTGGTATTGATATGTTTGCAAATTGATTAACAATAGGTACTAAATCCATTAAATTTTTATTTTCATTTAAAACATCACCAATTTTATTTTCTACTTTACCAATTGCAGATGTTATTGGTTCATATGCTTTTTGTTTAATTTTTTCATAATTTTCATCAATTTTAATCTGATTTTTAAATTCTTTTATTAATTTTTTTTCAATTTCATCTAACTTTTTAGCTTTGTCAACAGTTATGTTATCCATTTATTAAAAGAAAAAATATGTTAACATAAACATAAATGATGTTAACACAAACATAAACCATGTTAACATAAACATAAACTATGTCGATTAAGCACAATCAACACTACACTAATGATTAATATAAATAAAACAAAAATAATAAGTAAATCTAAAATTAAACACAAACACATCATTTTTTATTTTCTGTAAATTTAATAAGAAAAATAAACACTAAAGATAAGGCAAATATTATTATAACAAATATTTTATCAACAATTAAATCAAGCATACACCACATTTATTTAGAAGAAAATTTTATATTAGAAAACTTATTCATATATTTTCCTTCATTTGTTTTTAATATCAAATTCATAGTTAAAAATCCATAATTTTCTTTCCAACAATCATTACAAATATCCTTAAATTCATTAAATGACATATCAGAACCTACAAAATGATCAAAAATTTGTTTTACATAATGATTATTTTGCTTAAAAATACATAACATATTTAAATTATTCCTTATTAATTTAATGTCAACTTTTGAATAACATTGTGAAAGATAAATACATGATATGTTTTTATGTCTACCCATTACAAAATACTCTTTTATTTTATCTTGATTTTCTAAAATACAATCATCAAAAACAATTAATGAATTTGGTTTACAATCATTTAATGAAATTATATCTTCACATGAACCAAAGAAATTTGCAACTTTTTTGTTAATGTTCATTTCAATATTTTTAAATCTATGTTGTAATTTTATGTATGCAGGCTGCTCTAGTGATTTACTAAAAACATATAAATTTGTGTATGGTATCAATCTTTTATAGATGAAATTTAATAGTAATGTTGTTTTACCAGAACCACTTGATCCTATTATTAACAATCTAATTGGTTGATTATTCTTGATTTTTTCATCATATGTATCAAATTTTATCTTATTTTTTTCCTTTAAAAAATTTTCCATTTAAATAAGATGAAATTATTTAAAATTACAGGCAATTCTTCAAAGATTGAACTAAGATTAGAACATCCAATTCATTTGGATGGAAATTATAGTATTGGTCTTTGTGGATTTTATTCGGATAATTTTGTATTAAATGTACCAAATGATTATAAAAATGTATATGGTTTTACTATTAAGAATGGTGAAAAAGAAATAAATCAATATTTTAATTTAAACAAAGGATATCACACATTAGAAACTATAAAAGAAAACTTTAAAAATAGCTTAAAAGAATTTAAAAAGAAAGCAGATAATTTTGATGAAAATGAGTTTTTATTAGAAAATGAGGGTTCTCTTATTGTGATAAAATCACCTGTTAAAATTATAGTAACAGCTATTATAACTGATTTATTAGGTTTAAAGGATGAAATGATTGAACCAGACACTTTAATTAAAGGAATTAAGTTACCTAAATTAAGATCTTTTGATGTTTTAGAAATCCATTGTAATTTGGTTGAACCTAGCTTTGAAAATCATAATGATCACTCGCATTTACATAAAGAATCAGAAATTCTATATACTTTTTATCCAAATGTTAAATATGGTTCAAAAATAAGTGAAAAACCAAATCAAATAGACTATGTTCCTTTAAAAAATATTAATAAAATTCAAAATATTGTAATATCTATTCAAGATAATGAAGGAAATTTGATAAATAATAAAAATGTTAAGAATATTGTGTATTTAAGATTAAAACAAAATTTCTAACTTAAATTTTTTTCTATATAAATAATGACAACTATTGATTTATTTAATAATAATTTTATATTTAAAAATAAAAATATATTAATTCATGAATCAGGTTTATATTCACTAATTTTAAAATCTTAAATTAATTACATTTTGATCATTTTCCTTAAAACTTTCTTTAACATATTGTATTACTTTATATAAGAATGGTTTTATATTAAAATTAAAGGCATTGTGATAAACATAATATCCTTTATATTTAAAAATATAAATTAAATATTTATTTGATAATTTAGTTTTAAACAAAAACAATTTTTGATCATATTCACTGTCTATTAATTCTTTTGGTATGATTATTATTTCCATTTATTTATGTTTAAATTATATTTTTATGTCCCCCAAGGTAATGTATCAATTCTATTTTCACATACAAATCTTTTATCATCCTTATTACTCAAAGCTAATTTGTTCATTCTAATAGTATACAATTCATGTTTATAACTTCTAATACATGTCATTGTTCTATATTGTTCTATATCATCAAACAAGCATTTCTTAAAATCACTCATATTAATTGTCTTATTTACAACACTTTTCTTGATACCTTTACATTTTACAGGATTTTTATTGTTAAATTCATAACTATATAATTTTGATCTTAATCCACAATATTCTTCTAGTATTTCACCATTTAGCTCATCTTTAAATTTACCAATTACTTTTTTATTTTTTTCAGTGTAACACTCATGATCTTTTTTATAATCACTTGTATCAAACTCATTTATATTTTCTTTAATAATTTTATAAGGATCTTTCTTTAATTCCACAAAATAACTATCAGTGTCCATATATAATAATTTTGCATTTGGATCATATTTCTTTAGCTTATCATAGTAAAATTCATACATTAATAATTTTGATAATTCTAAAACTGAAAATCCCACATATATTGGTTTATCAAATTTAACTTTTTCTTTAATCAAATGTGAAGCAATACAATTTTTATCAAATATACTAAACGTTTTAAAGTTTGGTTTTTTAGCTTGTTTTAATGAATATTCTTCATCACCTAATTTTATATTACATCTATTCCTTACATTTTCCATTGTTTTACCAAATACAGAATTATTCATTAACTTAAAGAAGTCTTTTTCAAAGTCTGATTTTGATTGAGCTCTTAATTTTGTGTTCAGTTTTATATATTTTTCCATATAGTTATCTTGATCAAATGCTATTACTCGATTTACTCTTTTTAATTCTAGACCTTGTTTTAGGTAATATTTTAAGTTTCTTGAATGAACCACATAGTCTTTTTTATCAAATAATGTAGTACAAAGCTTATTATTATAATGTTCAGGAGCTAATGGTAAATCCTTGTGATTATCATGTAATTCCTTTGGATATTCTAAATCAACATCTAATATATAGCCATAATCAACATTTTCATCTAATTCTAATATAGTTTCTTTCCATTCATTAGTTGTATATACATTTGGATTCATCCATTTAATATCTTTGTATGGTAGTTTTTGACTTAAGGCCCATCCATATAAATTGTTTGCATCTACATATAACATGTAATTTTCAGGTTTATTAGGGTCATAATTTTTGGTATATTTGTTATTTGCTTTACAATACCTTGTAACACATTGAGAAATTCCACCTCTTATACCTTTTTCAATCATCAAATACATATCATAATCGCTTATCAATTCTAATTCTATTTTTGTTAATTTTAACATAGAGTCCCATGCTAATGATGGTGATGTTAAATAATGTGCAGGATCTAATTGATAGTTCTTTAAACAAACTGATCTAAAATTTTCAAATATATCAGCTAATAACATCACATCTTGAATATTGTACAAATCAGAATAATTTCCTAATGTTTTAACTTTTAATTTATTCCAAACTTTTAGATAGTATTTATAATCATCATCACTAATATTTTCATCAGTTAAAGAACTATAAAACTGTGCTTTATCTAATATTTTATCATAATCTAATTTTTCAATATCATCTATAAACTCATAAGGAAATATACCTTTCGAAGATAATATTTCAAATGTTTCATCATCTTTTTTAATTATATCAATGTTTTTTATAAATTTAGTCAAGTGTTTAAATTCTTTCAGATTTTTAGCTAACTTATCAATTGATGAGGCCATAAATCTAAACGTATCTACAAATGAGAATTTTACAAATTTTCTAGGTTTATCATCTTCAAATTCATAACCATATCCTGAATTAACTGAATAATTTATATATTTTTCATCAGTATTTGCTATTAAATCAATTTTACCATATTTTTTAGCTAATTCTTTAATAAACAAATGTGTATCATAGTTTGAACTATTATGACAAAACACAGGTATATTTTGTGGAAATTTTAGATTTAAATTACAACTTGAATGTGCTGCACCTCTAAATTTTCCTGTTAAATGACAGTGATCTCTTACCTTTCGTCTTGTGTCATTATCAAAACCAATAGTTTCACAAATATGACAAACACTTGCTTTATGATATTCAATTTCTTCATTTTTAGTTAAACTCATAGGCTTTTTGTTTTTCGAATTATATTTTTTAGCTATATACTTTGAAATCTCATCTAAGTATTCAAATAATTTATTTGGTACATTTTTCAACTCTTCATCTGTTTTTGCTCTATAACAAATTGGTTTATATATTTTATTAGTCACTCTAGAAACTAAATAAATTGTGAATCCATAAGGTATATGTTTCTGAATTTTATTTGTATATGAGTTATTTGGATTATTTTCACAAGTATTAATCTTTTTCAGAATGCTTTCAAAATCCATATAAATTACAAAAGGATGTTCAAGTTTTTTATAATAATTTTCAAATTTAACAGTTTCACCAGAAAATGGCATAATTGGTCGACAAGGTTCAAGAGATTTACAAATTATTAAATGATTATTCAAATCACTATTTTTATAAAAATGTGTCAAACATCGTCTACAAATATATAGTTTATGACCATCTTTTGAAACTTGGTTAGAAACTAATTTACTTAAATCAGTTATTAATATATAATGTGAGTTGTCACCATCTTTATAATAGAACAAATCAATGTCTAATTTTGCATCATAATTTTCAGATATTTGTAATGGAACAATCTTTTCATCTTCATCAATTCTATAAACATTAATTGACATGGATGGATAGTTATATTTAGGATCAAATGATCTTTTTTCAAACAATTTTATGTCTTTTAATGTTATTGGATAATCAAAACCTTTAAAAATTTCATCATTTATATAACTCTGATACTGTTTAACCCTATCTGGATGATCTAATTTTCTATTTTTATATTTATCAATCGCACATCTAATTGCATAAATGAAGCAATATTCATCTTTATTTTTAAAATTTATACAACTCTTCTTGTTTTTGATTTTATTTGGTAGTTCAATATATGAACCAGCATTTAATGAATTAACTTTATACAATTTGAGATTTAATTCTAAACATCTACTTAATGACCAACCACTACCATTTGATGGTTGATTCAAATTTTCTCTTAATATTAATTTTTTAAACTGATCATTTATAAATTCATTAATATTTAAGATATCTGAACTCCTAAGAGCAAAATACATTGTACTGGTTTGATTTTCACCACTAACCAATTTTCTCTGATATTCACATGTTAAAGCTAATTGTCCTTTTATATTTTTAAATTTTTGTTTTTCAATTAATTTTTGAATTTCACTTCTTTGTGATTCTAAATAATCAGATATATCCAAACCATCATTTGAATTTGTTAGAATATATTCTTGAAAATAACCTTTTAATGAAGAAGCTTCTTGAATATTTATTATATTTTCTTTTAGAATTGGTTTATTTTTAAGATGATCAGTCAATAATTCAGTCAATTCCTTTCTAGTTTTATTTACAATTTTAATATTATTTTTAACAGCTAAATCTTGAATAAATTTCAATGATCTATATTTTAAATTATTAGGATTTTGTTTAATTTTATTTAGTCTTTTAATCAGTTCATTTCTTACTAAATTTGTATAGTTTCTAACAGATAGTTTGTTAGCAATTTCCTTTAATTTTTCTTCTTTAAATAAAGAATAGTTTGTTGGATCATATGACTTTTTTATTTCTTTTAATTGATCTAGATTTTTGTTTTTATAATCATTAATATAATTTTGTTTACACCATATTTTTAAATTATTAACTTCATTTTCATATTTTATTTTATTTTCTAAATGTTTCTTTGAGTTGTAATGTCTTGCATAGTTTTTAGAATATATATTTTTAATACAATAAGGACATAATATATTTTCATTTCGTCTTTCCATTTAGATGAGAAAAAATTCCTTTATTTAATAAAAATAATTTTTACTTAGAAAATATGTTTTTATAAAATATAAGTAATATACCCAAATTAATGATTAATTTATTTTTTCTAGAGTATTTTTTTATAAAATTAGTAATCAACTAGTCAATTTATATTTTCTAGAGTATTTGTTTTCAATAAAACTTTTATAAACTAGTTTATTAATTCATCTTATTTGTTATATTTTCTTTATGAATTTTAGTTTCTAAATGTTTTGAATAGTTATTGACCCATTTAATACTTCTTCCACATTCACACATTTGTGGTTTTAAAAACATATGTCTAATACATTCAATACAAATTGCCAACTTTTTATCTTTACTATAGTAATTTTTATGAAAATTTGATATGTCTTTAATTTCTTTACAATTCAAACACTCTTTTTGATTTATTTCAATTACTTTAATATTATCAAATAATTCCTTTTTATAACTTTTATAACATTCTTTACAATAATAATATAAACCATCTTTTGCTGATTTCATTTTTGAAAATTCAGATACATCTTTATATAAATTACACCTTATACATTTTTTCTCCATTTATATAGTATAAAATTTTACAAATTAGTTTTCTTCAATTCATAATCATAAAAACTACCAATTATATCTTCATCATTCAAGTCTTTAATACTATATGTAACAGGATTTGTATTATTAATTCTAGAAACAGCAAATATTTCTCTTGACCAATTGTTTTTATATTTATTTGAAAAAGTTGATTTTTTGTTTCCTATTCTAACTCTATCATTCATTTTAAATTTAGATTTTGTAATTATTTTTGGTGGGATATATTTAAAAACTGTATCTAATAAATCATTTTCATTTTCTTTATTTACATCAATTGGTTTCATTTTAATTGTTGAATGATATGAATTATTATATTCTTTAACTATTTTTTGAAGAATATCAATCCATCTAAAATTTTTATTAATTTCAAATAGAACTTTCATTTTTTCATTTTGAGTCCTGTTATATCTTTCAATAATACTTGATTTTTCTTCATTTTCTGTATGATACAATTTAATATTATACTTTTTTAAAACTCCATTCAATTCTTTATTTATAAATTCTAGTCCTTTATCTGTATGTAATAAGTTTGGTGATTTATGACCAATTTTTATTGCATCTTTTATAATTTGTTCAAATGCTATAGATACGCATTTTGCATCTTTTTTCTTTAAAGGTTTTGACCAAACATATTTAGAAAATGTATCAATAACATTCAACATATATTTATAACCATCATTTTCTTTTTCATAACTTTTCATAATGATCAAATCAGCTGCCCATAAATCATCAATACCTAATGTAACTATCTTTCTTTTTGGAAATTTTTTTCTTATTGGAGCATGAATTTCTTTAGCTTCAATTATTTGATCTTTTTTATTTAATTCCTTTTTTATTATTGGTTTAATTTCTTTTTTAATTATTTTACTTTTATTTGTTTTACATATTGAACACTTGGTAGCAATTCTAAACAAACCATTCTTCATTTCAACAATTTCTGGATTAATATTTTTAGTTTTCTTCTTACATTTATGACACTGAATAAGTTCTTCCATTTAGATATAAAAATTTTATATATAAATGTATGTATGTTATAGATGTCATAATTTTAATAACTTTACAATTATTGAAAATTGTATAGGATGTAATATATGTAAAAGAATTATTTCTGAAAAAAAGATTAATAGACGAAAGAATAAGAACAAACATCTTATAAATATTTTAAGAGAATTTAATCATTTTCAACCATATCGTACACAACAATTAATCAATGAAATCTATACATTATGTATTTTAGACAATAGTTTTGAAATAACACCTAAAAATATAAAATTATTCTTAAAACAAAGAAATTATACAAACTGGATATTTTACTATCAATTCTTAAACAAAATATTCAATATTGATTTTGAATTAAATTTTGAAGATAAAAGAAATATTACAGTAATTTTTAATGCATATTTCAGTTTTACAAAAAGAAATATATCATTTAAAAAACTATTACCAATGATTTTTAAACTTTTAGAATTGAATTTTTATATAAAACCAGAATTTGATGATATTTTTTTAAAATTCTTAAAACATCTATCAACTTTAAATGATCCATGCATAATAAATTAACATAATGGTTTTTCTGATAACATAAGTGATACATCAGATATTATTTAAAAAAATAGAATTTTAAATATCACACAACAGTTCTGAACTGTTGTGTGACATTTAAAATTCTTTTCATATATTTCAATTATTAACTGTTTAAAATTTCTATAATTATTTTTGTAATAAATGGATCTACTAGAAGAGATTAATAATATTGGAGAATGTAAATTCAAAGAATATAAACCAATAAAAAGTTTAGAATTGAATACAAAATATAAAATAGAAAAATTTGAAAAAGTTAAAGATAAATATGGACCAACAGTTATTGTTGAATTAGAAAAATGTAAAGTTCATTTGCCTCATAGATTTATTAATATATTTGATGAAAAAACAATTAAAGAATTAAATAAAAAAGATTTAAACTTAATTATTACTGAAATTAAAACATTCAAAGATAAAGAAACTGTTTTAGTTAAATTTGTATAAAAATTAAATTTTAAAATTTTACTTGTTTTTAAAAACATTTTGTTTTGTAGTCAATTTTATGGAAAATATAGACATATTCATGAAAATTTCATCAAAATTATATACTTTTTCTAGAAAAATATGAAAATGTTAGAAATTGGCCTAAAAGAGGCAAAAATTTAACATATTAGTATTGAAAAACAACAAATTTCATTAAATTATTAAAGTCTTCCTTTTTTGGTCTAGGATTGGTACATTACTATCTACTTATGTATATGTATATAGTCTAAAGTCGCGACCGTGACGATTATGCAACAGCAACAGTTCACAAAAGAGTCGTTATATCTTTGTTGTTTATTGACAGAAGTACGTTTACTTTATATAGCATAGAAGAGGAATATTCGTTCTATCTGAAAAATATTAGTTTAGCGGTCGTTGGAAAACAAATCAAATGTTGGCAGTACTGTTTTCAGCAGATGATTTTTCGGACACCTGTTCTGCGTCGTGAGATGTTATTTTGTTGTAATCTTTGTTTACAAACTGTTGTAGAAACCTATAAGTGTTATATCAGTGGAAAGAAAGTGCAATTTGGAACTTTTTGTTATCTCAGAATGTTGATTCATACCCTTTGGGTATACTCTGGGATAGAAAACTTTTGAGAAATTAAAAACGAAAATTATGTTCGCTCTAATTCATGGAGTGGTGTTGGAAATAAAAACTGTGAGTATGATCCTTTTATTATTATTATTTTCTTGTAGAGGGTAATTTTCTGAACAATTTCTCATGGTACATGGTACTTTGCGTTGAAAAATTAATTTTTGTTTGCATTTAAAAAAAAGAGCTGGTACGCATGCAGTAAACTAATGAAATCAAAACTTTTAACGAGAAAGACAAAAATTAGAATCTACAAAACTATAGTAAGACCTGTACTTTTATATGGAGGGGAAAATTGGATCCTGAGCAAGAACTCAGAAAAGAAAATAATAACTTTTGAGAACAAAGTTTTGAGAACTATATATGGGCCAGTATGTGAAGATGGAGTATGGAGAATCCGCCACAACCGGGAGCTAAGAGAATTATTTTAAGACCCTGATATCATTGGAGAAGTTAAGAGTAGAAGATTAAGGTGGGTTGGCCATATCCTAAGGAGAAAGGAGGAGAGTCTACTGAAGATAGCACTCAGAGGAAATCCGAGGGGAAGAAGACCAATAGGTAGACCGAAAGCCAGGTGGTGGGGTCAAGTACGAAACGATTTGGAAAGGATGAGGCTTGTAGAGGAAGATGCATGGGACCGAGACTATTGGCGACAGCGTGTTGGCGAGGCCAAGTACCAGCTAGGGTACAAGTGGCCATGGCAGTAAGTAAGTAAGTAAGTAAGTATTTAAAAAAAACGTGCGCGACACCCAAAAAAATTTCAGCGCTAAGGAGAATTTGTATTAGCACTTGATTTTGCTGTCACATCAAAACCAGATTTTTAATGTATCGAAATATTTTAATAGCTTAACATCTTTAGGAAATGCCCGTGGAATACCACGTTTTTGGAAGGCAAGAGTTTTATATTTTGCTACTATTTAGAACTAAAATCTTCACACACGACTCACCAATCAATAATGATTTCTCTCACGTTTTAACTAGTGTAATAGGCTAACATTTCCCCATTTCACAACCCAAGTAGGTAAAATACCATAAATACCAAAACTAAATGTTACTTTACCACTATTGTTGCGTTGCTACCATTGGATTTGATTGATGAACCAAAGTACGACAAATTGGACCAAATCACAGAAAACGTACGTTTTCGTTTTCTGTGACCAAATGTAGCCAGTTTTCACCAAAAACAGAAAGTATACTGCAGAATTCCTCCTCAGAGTCAACTGCTGTTTAATTCCTACTTCCTGTTTTATTTTTTCATACAAAGATGGTTGAAACCCAATTAATTTGTATTGAAATACACCATCTCTATAGAAGATAAAAATTGAAGAATATTTGTTGAAGAATTTAAATTGGTGCAATTATTGAAACTACCCACTTCTTAATTCGATATCTTTCGTAAATTACGAATCTTATACAACAATCTCTTTCTTCCCTACACACCCACATTTGGATTATGTTGTTTGTACGTTTATTCATTCGTAACGTTAGTTTACCACGTGTTTGTAAAGGAAGTCCAAAGCAAGACGAAGGATTTGGAAGGTCTTGTCCTTAGGGAATGGCGGGTTGCGCTCAAAGAGGCTGCGGAAGTTGAGAGCTTTAGGCTGTCGTCCCCAGGGGCGTTGCATTAGCTTGTTCCGGTCCCGACAGCCGGATTACGTAGTGCCAACATCGAAGCAACAAATATACCTACAACGCTACAACCTAAGACTTGATAAGGAGGGGTATTCGAAAGTGTTTTCCAAGGTAATTTGGCACGTGGTCGTGATATGGATAAATGGATAGGTATAAGTTTAATGGTTGTGGTGGCCGTGGGTAGTATATGGTAAAGTTGTATAGATGTATAGCCTACAACTTTTTCTTTACATTGCTTTTTTATGTTAGGTCTTTGCCAGATTAAATGAAGTTAACATAGACGCAATAAAATGCAACACTAAAAATCCGAAATAACTGCAACACGACTTAATGGAATTTTAAAAGTGTTTAAGTTGATATGTAGTAAAGATTAAATTTATAAAACCTTTTCTTTGTCTGTACAATGTTTTTTTAAGTTAGTAATTTGCTGGATTAAGTGGTGCACAGACGCAACACGAATTGATGGGATTTTCAAAATTTGTTTGAGTCAATTCGGCACGTGTATTATTCTGTGATTGAGATGTCTAAATTTTACTTTTCCTTTATAGGTAAGACATGTGTCTTTCTTGTAAAGAAATCAGAAACTAAGAACTATCGTTAAATATATTAACTATTCTGAACAAATATAGGCTACTTATTTCTTGCCTATTGATAGTTCTGGTTTGGACGAGTTGCATTTAATACTATTGTACACAATAAATTGTGAGATATATATTAACACGAGGGAATATTGTTGAGACAATGTGATCGCCATTTAGATGACGTAATCTGATGCAAAGTCTACTTACAATATCCAAAGGCAGATTGTAACATAATACCATAATAATACTCTAACAATATAAGTTTAAAATATGTGAATCAATTGTGAGAATTTTTTTATTTTGCATTTATGAGCCCTGAAATTGTAAAATAAAATGGTAAATATAAAGACAACACACACTCCCTATTTGAAATCTATATTCTACAGCATCAGTAGGCCTACAACTCAATTTGTTAGTAATTTTCAACAACCAAAACCCTAATTAATTGATTAAAATATACACATTTTGTATTTTAAATTCCTTATCTCATAAACAATAAAGACTTGCTGTCACATGGTGTAACGAAATCACAAGAGTAAACCGAAATAACCAGAAAAGCCCACGAGACTTGACAAAAGTTTTCCGTCAACAAATAAAGCAGTTATGAAAGTTGGAAGGGAAGACAAGTCCAGTCACGTGTGGAGTTAGCCAGGACGATTGAGTTACTTGTTGTGTGCCTTTGAAGACATCGGACAGTAGATGGATTGAATCATTCAGCCTTTCCAGTGAACCGTGCACGACGTTTGACCATTGATTATATATGTATGAAAGTGTATAGTCATTGGATCGGTTCTCTCTGCCATGTTCGGCCACGTGCGTCCTGAAAAGGTCAATCTACGTTCGTTTGCTGGTTTAGTCACAGGAATGGGTATTATCATTTGTAGTTTGGGGGGGGGGATTTTTTAAAGGATATAGAGTATACAAATGAGTGTTACAGTAGTTGATAGGTGTTGATAGCAATTCGCGCTAGAGTTAAAAGTCAAGAAAAACATTGAGCATGAATGTTTTCACACTAAAACATTTTCAGTGACGAAAGGTTTATGACTATTAAACATGTGCAGATGCATCTGTTGCTATATAAATCGATTGTAAACCTAGTTAAACTGTACCGAAAGAACGCCAGTATTATCCTAAATTGATCCTCAATAATTATTGCTTTAATAACACATTGAAAATTCAAAACCCGTTAAAAACTTGTAACACATTAATGTAAAGTTTACCTAACATTTTATTGTTTAAATTTGTATACGAACAATGACTACTGAATTGTAATTAATAATCCGAAAGTAGGCAATCACATTATATTGTTCGAAGACTGATTATATGTATCAATAATGCGAATATTTTTGCGTGTTCTCCTAAGTATTTTTTCGACACTGGGAGTTTAGTAAGCTATTGTTGTAGCAATAAGTTGTTTTATAAATAAATTCTTTATTTATATGCTAAAGTACTGTATATTTATATCAGAATTAAGGAATTTAACTGTTGTCCTGTTTTATAGGTAACAACTATAAACTAAACTGTACAAACTTCGAGTATGTTTTGTCAAAAATGTTTGTACGTCAGATACACATCTTTAACAGATTTTTGCTAAAACTGAAACACAGGTATGTTTTATTTTCCTAAGTATCAGATCTGTAGTGATTTTAGAAGGTTACTTTAAAAAAGTTGTTATATGAAAAAAAATCTTTTAGGGCTAATATTGACCAAAAGGTATTCATAATTTTTTATCACTTTTCTTAGTAGGGTATAACTAAATTGATAGGTGATAAAACTGATAAAATTTTAAAACCACCATCCTAACACAACCCATCGCAAAGATTGGCTCTAAAATTACCCACATTATTGGATTCAAATCAATTCCCAACTTATTCAATATTATTGTACATTCTTACAGATACTCAAACAAGACGCGTGATGTAAGATGACAGATAAATATTTTAGTTATTTACTTCATTATAATATTTTTATCCAAATATCACGAACTGGAGATGAAAAGACATGACTTACACACTATTAATAATCATTACCCTTTGATAGTTTAGTTAATGAGGCGTCAAATAACCTCTAAACCGACTCTGTCCGGAAATAAGCACAATATGGTGGAATGACAAAGGAGCATATCACACAATTAGTCACAACGACTGGCTTTGTCGTAACTCGGTCAGTCGGAGCCCGAGTGTAAACAAGCCGGTCCGAGACATGCAGTCTGACGCTTTTAATAATACCCATTATCACGGGCAATTATAGATAGCGCCGGTGTGAACGGCAATTATATATAGGTAAGAATTCGGCGACGTGATTGGTCGAGGGGGAGGGCCCCGCCCCCCGCGCTCTCACACCAGTGCGGCAGTCACTCGTCAGAGCTCGCCGCGATAGGTGAGTGTGCGTCCGTGCGTCAGTCGGTGTCGCGAGTGTATGGTGCGTGTGCGTGGACATGTGTAGCGATACTAAATAAACGTGAGATGCTGGAGAGAGAGGAAGTATAATAAGTGAAGGAGATAAAGTAACGATGGTTTTCAAGTGGTTCGTGGTGGTGCTGACCCTGGTGCCGATGGTGGCACACGGAGGGAACGAAGCCTTCCTGAAGATGTTCGCGGCGCAGCAGACGCCGATAGACCCGTGCTACGACGAGGACCGACCTAGGCGATGCATCCCGGACTTTGTGAACGCCGCGTTCGGCAGCCCCGTGGAAGCTTCTAGTACTTGCGGCACTTTCGGACCTTCCCGCTACTGCGACATCCCGGACAGTGTGTGTCATATGTGTGACGACTCTCAGCCCAAGCGACGACATCCGCCGTCCTACCTGACGGACCTCAACAACCCCAACAACATCACCTGCTGGAGGTCGGAGCCCATCGTCGCCCCCGCCTCCTACAACAGTCCCCCGGACAACGTCACCCTCACACTGTCTCTAGGCAAGAAGTACGAGCTGACCTACGTCAGTCTGCAGTTCTGTCCGCGCGCCGCTAAACCGGACTCCATCGCGATCTACAAGAGTATGGACTACGGCAAGACCTGGCAACCCTTCCAGTTCTACTCCGGTCAGTGTCGGAGAGTGTACGGCAGACCCAACAGAGCCACTATCACCAAAGCCAACGAGCAAGAAGCTCTGTGCACGGACTCCCATAGGTTCAACGGTGACGGAGCGGGAGGTCCCATCGCGTCCAGGATCGCCTTCAGCACGCTGGAGGGTCGTCCCAGCGCCGCGGACTTTGACACCTCCCCCGTGCTACAAGACTGGGTCACCGCTACTGACATCAAGGTAGTCTTCAACCGTCTCCACTTCCCCTCCATCATGGAAGAGGAGGACGACACCATATCCATCGTCGACCTGGAGAAAGATCCCAAGAAAGATTTGGAAGACGTGAACAAAATCACCAACGGACCCGTTCCTCCGAAGGTCGAGCTGAATCCTTCGCAGGACCTCCAGAACGAACCTCTGCCCGCGGACAGTCCGTCAGGGATGGTGCTCAACTCTCTGATGACGACCACCTCCACCACCATGTCCTACCACTACGCCGTGTCGGACTTTGCTGTGGGAGGAAGGTGCAAGTGTAACGGACATGCTTCCAAGTGTGTCCCCGGGCCGTCGGGACTGCTGACTTGCGACTGTAAACACAACACTGCAGGAAGAGACTGCGAGAGATGCAAACCCTTCCACTTCGACAGACCCTGGGGCCGAGCCACCGCTAGGGACGCCAACGAGTGCAAAGGTAACACTCACACTATATGCAAGGTGTTACTGCATGGGGAAAGAGGATCGGGCCCAAGCCGAGAGTTCACCAACCATGATTTTGTCATGGCGTGACAATACCACGACATGATCATTCAAAGCCCATGTGATGTCGTAGGTATACAGTTCTGGAAACAGGATATGTTTCGTAGACGTAAACTGTATCTGCTTAAAAGATTTCCTCCAAAGAAAACCCTCACTAAAAGTTACATTTTGAATATTAACTACCGAAAGAAAAGTACGGTGAAAGCATTATAAATGAGCGGCAATGTACGCAAAAGCACACTCGTAACACAGAAAACATGCGTTTAAAATCCTTTATTCCGCTTAAAATAAACGCTAGTGAAAGAAATAACATGGTGGAAAGCAACTGAAGTCTCATTGTATGACTATTCGCCACATAAATTCATTGTTCTCCACAGCAGTGCTGAATGGTGTTATTTTTAAAGGTTTCATTATGCAGTTTTTTTATGGTTATTAGTAGAAAAACAATCGAATGTTATCTCTATGCTAGCATTTTCTTAATGCCAACAAACTATGTCTATGCGTTAGAATAAAAATAAATATATCTTTTTTTCTAATAGAGTCCTATCCATAGACTTCATTGTTTTTTCCATCTTATATAAATTAAATGCGCACACACGCAAATTTATTTCAGTGTTATAGGCTGTCAAATCCAGCAAGATTATCATAGTATTTTCGCTTACTTATAAGGCAATATAGCCTAAATAAAATAGATTAATCTTTTAAATCTTACACAACGCATGTACAATTACTTAGAAAGTTCGTAAATGGGAGTAAATGATGAAGACGAGTCTTATATAAATGGACTAAGACTCAAGGTTGGGGGACTAAAGTTGTTGATGAATGGGTAAAATAACCAACTTGATCAAGATTAAGAGACTGTGAATAGGATTAAGGGATTACCTACGCTGGGATTTCGTAAAAACAGGCATTATGTTTACTCTGGTATGTTTCATCATTTCATTGCGTCAACTAACACTACAGACTGAAGCTTGGGCGTACATTGTTAAACTACTTTATACAAAATACAGATTTGTCATTAACGAAACTTTGTCTACACAATGAAAATACATCTTGATCTTTCTTGCCAAAAATATCGATAGCAATTTGATTTTGATACAGAAATAAATACAGTATTAATCAGTATAATATAGCAGCTAACCCGCAGAGCCCGCATTGATAAAAGCAAATTTATCATAACAAATGGTCTATTAATATGCCGAGTTAAACGAAGGTTTGGATCAATAATCTAGTAAATTAATAAAGCCTAGACAAAATAATATTTGAAAAGATGACGAATTCTCATTACTGTGTATTTGAGTACGGCAAGAAGTCAATCTGAAAATAACTAAAACCCCAAACTACCGAAATAATATAATCTATTAACTAGCATTGTTAGTCTTGTAAATTACGACTGCATAATTGACAATTTTCCACAGAATATTACGTCGAAACAAATAAAAATTTTAACTATGCAGCTCCACATTTAATTAACCGGCAATAATAAAATAAATTACATTGATTAACAAATTGTATTGTCAAATAATAATTCAATAACTTAATTTATTTATAATACGTTAGGGAAAACAGAATCGGTTAACCAAAGTAAGCATTATTTCAATCTATACGGAACATATTTTGTTTGTTTGCAGCAATTCAATGCAGTGATTTCAATTAAGCGATTTAACCTGTTTACCAATGTTAAATCGATTGGTTTAATCGTATGAGTGGCCAAACGATTAATTACCGTTTCCCCATTTGTATAGGGAATGTTATAATTTGTGGAAATAAATAGGCCCTATTTGTTATTGTATTAACCGAAAGGAACATGTCACCGTCACAGACAATTTTAATTAATTAATACCCCCGTCGCAGCAAACCTGCAGACTTAGCGAATTTCCATCTGCCTGATTGGATTTAAACTAAAATGTCCCCTGAAAATATCACATTTATTCCCTATTTAAACAGAATAAGTTTAATGAGTACTTAGGTTTGCTGCAACAGGGAGGGTAAAAAAGTTTTTTTTAATGTAAAATATTAAAAGGTACTGTGGTGTAGTAAGAAATTAATGTATTTTCCAAATTTGATCAAAATATGTTCATAAACAAGCAAACTACAACAGTTGACTTATTCTCCATAAGAATAACATGGGAATTTTAAAATTACAATTTTTTTTGAATTTTCTCCGTAACAATTAGGCGCATAATAACGCTTCAATATACTAAATTATTTGTTTTTTTAAGCTCTACAAAATGGTTGAAAAATAAATTGTGAAATTTTGTGTTTTTAGGGTCAAAAATGGGAAAAACCTATTTTTACCCCATAAAACCCCCCATAAACCCCCGTTCCCATAGTCCGATCATGCTGGTTTGCGAACTCATTCAAGTTTATCCCGCCTTACACCTTTAAACCAAATTTTATCAAAATCGGACAAAAATTACTTAAGTTATCGTGCGGATGGACACACACATATATATATATATATATATAGATATATAAAAATTTGAACGAATGGTGTTTTTGGCCTCTGGGGACATCAAAATGAAAAAGTAAATCGCTCCCGGGCTTAGGTCTTACCATGAGACCTACGGTAATAGCTACTTCCCTATAGGGAAATTCGCTAAAAAAAAAACCTATATTACTGAAATAGGTGTGAATTTGTTTCTACTGGAATTATAATACCTAATAAATTAATTTAGGTTTTAAAGCTAATCAATAAGTGTTAGCTATACACATTAATTTTATGTAAATATCTTCGTAAACAAAATTTTTTGAAATCTTGAATTTGTGGAAAATTAGTTATGCAAATTTTTGATAGCCAATCCTTATGTAACAGCGAAATTTTTCATCGAGTCTTTTCCTCAATGGATTTTCATGTACCAATGCCTTTATTTTGTGCATTTGCGAATAGGCCTATGTTTGTTTATTTTCAACTAAATACATGAATATGAAGTTTCTTGCTTTTTAAATGGATTGTTGTTTAACATAATTATTGATCGAAATGCCAATATGGAAATAACAAATAATTACATTGTAGATGTTTTCTTTCAATTTTGAACAACTCATGAATTCTTTAAGTTAATTTTTTGGTGATACGGGTTTATCTTCTTTTAGGATTTTTTACGAATAGTATTCATCACTATAATTCCAAAATCAATGTTCCCAACGTAAGGTTCAAGTTGACCCTATCACAGGTCGTATACAAGAAGTAGTTGTTGGTGTTCGTGGAAGTGCAATACAGATGTTTGTTATTAAATTAACACAATCAGCTGGTTGTGCAAGTTATCGCAAACAGCTGATTACTTTGATCAAAGCCCGCTGAAATCAGCCGATACATGTGTAGACTAAACAAACTTGTTAGACTAGATAAATAACTTGGTCGACTTCAAACATAATGCTAGCCTTTGAAGGCACACACAAATGATGAAGTGTTTTAACAATGTGTACATGAAAAAAAAAACTCATTTTCCGTGTTTTAAAGGTGAAAACACATATTTTACCGTTTCTATCGATAGAATTTAAATATTTCAATCGCAATATATTTTAAATAAACATAATTTAAGGAAATATTCATGGTATACGGTTTGAAAATGATTTGCAATTTACATCTAAACTTTTTTTATTAAAACACAGTCTATGTTGCAATGCAAATAAGTACATTATTGATCACTATTCTTGTAGTTCAAAAACCTGTGACATTTTCTAAATGAGAATACAGTACTTTTATTATGAAACTAGCCTTTACATGCTAAAAGGATACATATAATACATAAAAAATACAATTCGTTTTTGACTTTAATGCATTTACATCCTTTTTGCATTACTCAATTAAAATACTATCATGCTATCCAAACCCTTGTATGAAAAAACACATTAACTGTACACATATGTCGTATGTCATAATTATAATGATACATGTAAATTAAACATTATACTAAGTTTTGTATCCATTATAAAAGTATTTAATTACAAGTAACACATTTAATATTATGGACTTGATTGTACATCTTTTAAGGTTTTTTTGTACGCATTTGAACAATTCAATTTTGTAAAACATATAAAAGCTAAAATCCGAACTATAAATGTTTGTAATAAATGTATGTGCAACTTAATCCTTCTGTTTAGAAGGTCTTTATGTACATTAAATTGCAATTAACTGGGGATTTCAGTGTTATTAGTTGCATATTAACGCTTAAGAACGTAACATTAAACATTATTACAATATATGAAACATTAAATGCCAGTTTTGTTCCTTTTGATATGCAGCAATGTAAGTAGCTTTAGCATATTTGTAACAGCTCAAAATGTTAGGAAAACAAACATCGCAATACTAATCTTTTGTAAAGTAGCAGGGTATATTTAACATTATTAATCTTGGATTTCATGATAAAGTAATCAAAAAATTATCCATGATGAATCAAGATAAGTAGGTGGAAGATAATACATGTATAATAATTTTAAATCTGTGATGATTTCAAATAAGCATAGGCTACTTATAAATAACTGCTGAAGCTACATAATATTAATAGGGTTATGGAATCGCGAGTAACTAATTTAATTTAAGGATTTTATGGAAACAAATCTCCGTATAAAAAATATTTTATAATCTCAGAGACCTATAAGTTGTATGTTATGTTGTTAGTTAGAAAAAAAAACTCAAATAATATTCACGTTAATTTTAATATTTTTTACTGTTCTATGTTTTGTTATATATAAATAAATCGACTGTAACTTATTAGGCTATACAAAGAAAATAAACTGACAAAGGTAAATAATCGAGGTAGGCCTATGGTGTTACTTACCTTTGAAATAAAACAACTTTACAGTTGTAGATTCTCAACTAAAAGGGAGAAAAACGCTACGTACTTAAATTAAGTTTATATTGAAAACGCACTACAAATACACAACCAAAGGCATCTTATCGTATAGAAAATTGTAATAAATGCGGGCATTTTTCGAAGTCTATTAATTCCTTTAACAAACTCTGATAAAACCTTTGAACATTCTCATAGCCATTAACAAACACTCTATACACAACGAATGGTCTCCAATCATACAAAAAATAGTTTGTAAATATTGGTACAGTATTTTCAGCAAATCCCTCCTATTTATTTAGTAGCGTCTATGAACGGTTGAACATTCTCTACCTCAAAGCATGAACAAATTGAACGTTCGTTTAGTGTCGAGTGTTGTAGGTTCGCAGCAAGGTGTGAATTCTTTGGTTTGCCGCCGACCAAAAAAGACCGGGATATTAATTGTCTGCCCAACCTTCCTTGTAGGGCTTGGGCACTTCAATGTCGACCTGGTTGACCTGGGCAGTGAACATAGGACATGCTATAAATTGGGGAATAAAACGGTTGTTTGTAGTTTTATGTTTTCAAATATTGTATTACAGGTTTAACAATTTTCCTTTGGTGGTTGGAGGTCAATTATGTTGATGGTAACATAGTACTTTTATGTGGTGAAAGAGGGGTTCGTGGAAAATATTTTGGTTATTGTTTATTGTTTTGTCCAAAAAGCAAACCAAATTGCAGTGTACTGTTAGATAACTTGGTGAACAATATTTTTTTTTTGTTTGTTGTACAAATTTAATTAAAAATTTTCATGTTTGTTGTACAATTAACTCTTCACTATAACATCTGGAAAATACAATTTAATTTACAGTAGCACCTGTTTATATTGCATGATTTATTTCACTACTAGTCACGAAAGTGACCCATTTCGGGGTGAGATAGTGTTGTACTTGCGAGTCGACTTTCGTGACGAGTATTGAACAATACTTTCTATCACGATGAAAAAAAAACTACTTCATCAAACTTAAAAAAAGTTATCTGATATTTCGTAATCCATTCATTTTTCTAATCTAAACACAAATACGGCTGTACAATTAATGTTAGTGTAAAATGCAGCTGATTGTAACTTTGTTGATGGCAGTAATGTTCACGTAGCGAAAGTAATGTTTATGTCAAGAAAGGTCAGCTGATCACTATTTGTTTTTGGTGTATGAAAATTGAAGATTTTCGAAGATCTCAGGTGTATGAAAATGGTCTATTTTCGAATACATAGTAATGAAAAAGTGTCTTGTAACATGGCAATCTGAAACCCACAATTCACTCTGTAACAGCTACGATTAAGCTTATTCAAGTTCTTACATAGCCTACTAACCCGTCAAATTTAAGTACTGTACATTTAAGGTGACTTAGGCCTGCAAATTCTTTTAGTTGTTACTGGTCACTTTTGCAAGATAATTGAACACTTCAAAACTTACTACTCTGTAGTTGTTGAGAAGTTATACTAAAGATTTAAGATGAAGTTTTTTACATTGGCACTGAAGATTGGTTTCCATACATGTCATAGTAATACCATTGTCTAACCACTTCACAAAGCCTTTGAGAGCGTTTGGACAAAAACAATCGCGGGGTTCGGTTGGTATAGTGATTAGAGCACGGAACTTCTGTAGTAAAGTCTCCGGTTCAATTCTCACCTATTACCAATAATTTTAGCTATGGAGCTATAGCGAGATACTATGCTTCGGAATCCAACTTTATCTATTGAGAGAAGAAAAAACTCCGGACGAAAGTACTCCCTTCTAAAAGCCATACGAAAATGTTAAATGACAAATAACGCACAGATTTTTCTATTTACTCAAATTTACTTCTTTAACATGCAAATAAGGCGTGGCGAGTTTCATAACCAACCCAATATGGCGTCAAGATTCCAAATCGTCAAAGTCTAATTATTGTCATAAATCATAACACCAGTCATCATCTAACCACCTCGTCACCGTATGAATATCATACTCTCATGTAATGAACTTGTTATTAACTGGGCCCCAATTAAAGCCAATCTGGTCCGGAGGGTCTAATAAAGTGAGAAAAGCCGCGTATTGGAAGGTCTGATTGCATAGTTGGATAATTACTGTGATTTTTATAGTGGAACCCATTAAAACACTCTTTAATCTAGGCCCCGCTAGGGGTAATAAAACTTAACGGAACATATATTAGGTGTAAGAAAATTCTAAATATTTTAAGCGTAGAGAAGTATTTCCGGGTGAAAAAATTCTTACTCACCTAGTTTAGGGAAATAAGTTTTTTAATTGTTGAAAATTTGGTTTAATATACTCACCGTGTTTTAGACAACGATCACATGTGGTTTTAAAGTACAGGCCCTTTGTGGTGTTATGTAAAGAGGGCCTTAAACAATCCTAAAACCACAGTCAGATATGTTTGTGAACTTATCAAAGGCATCTCTTGTTGACCCTATGGAACGTTTTACAAACATGTATGATGAAAATTAAGTGAAATCCATAACCATTGAGAATTATTATGTAATGTGGACAAAATCACCTCATATTATAATAAAAAGTACCTGTTCTTTGACTTAACCTAACAATTCTTCAGTGACTCACTCACTACTGTGCTTGAAATCAACGTTACACAATATTTCGAAGAAATTAAAAAAATTAGGATGCACTTAATATTGCAGGTCTATTTTGATATTCAGTAGCAAAAGATATATATTTTTACAAACACTCAATTATTGATTGATTCCATAACAGTTCCAACACATTACTTCGCCTTCTTTAAGGAAAAATTAAGTGGAATAAATATTGTTGGATAAATAAGGTGAAAGCTTGGTTACTGACTGAAATCAGCTGTTTTAGCCAACAATGCATAACTCATCTTGGACCAGGACTAGAATGAAGTTGCTTAACGCAATAAAGTAGGATTTTGCAATCAAATGAAAGTCTTCACTGCTCTATCAATAAATGATGCTATTCTATAGATGTCAATTTTATTACTGTTACTAGAATTTGTATCGCTCCTTAACAAAATTCGTAAAATTCCACTGGTTTAGACAAAATGCCTAAACTTAGACCTATAAGCGTAACTCATGTTTTAAGTCTCATTTCAGTAGCCAATTTTATTACTATTGCTAGTTAAGCAATTAAGTAAATTAATCGTCGCCCACTTCGATACGAATAACCATCTTGTTACTTACCAATCGTTAATGGCAAAGTTTTGCCAAGTCAGTCGCGCTCATTCTTCATACTTTACACTTCGTCGATGATTGAGGTACAATATTTCCAGAGTCTCGCCGCGAAGGTTTGAGTGTTTAACTTTATTATAAAGTAATTTCCTTCGACGTCGAACCCTGCCTCCCCAGCCCCGGGTTATTTCCCAAAAGGGATATTACGGCGGGTTTTTTAAACTCTCACCAATATCGAACCCCAAGCTGAAACAATCTTGTGACGTTTTGTAGTGTTTGGCGCTACCAGAAAACGTGTTTTGGTTATAACAATGTATTTATGTATTCTTTTCTCATTTACGAAATTGGCATTTGTTTTAAATTTTATGTAAAAGAAATGTTCAGGCTTATTTTCGTCACTATAATTTCAAATGTTTGATAGATATCTTCAATAATATATGGCAAGTGGCATCTGGGTAGAGAATCGAGCCCACTTGGAATCAACCAGGAGCTTTCAGATTTGAAGGCGAGCACTTTAAACACTTTTTAATACTCTTGGTAGTGATCAAGAAGAATTTTTTTATCTAACACTTGGCATATTTACCATGGATATTATTGGTATATTACCATAGAGATGTACGCAAATTAACCTTTAAAACCCCTAAATTGAGTAGATTAACAGATGAAAAGGCCTATTTACAGTATTTTCAAGATTAAAATTTGACATAGGCTACAAAGATAAAACAAAATGTCAACCATTTACAAAAAAACTGCAGAACTTGTTATTGATTGCCGTATAGTAGTTACTGTTCAATAAAGAAAACATAAGTTTATTAGATAAAAATGTTAATAGAGCAAACTTATTTGTGAGAAATATTACATAAGCCCATATGAATGACATTTTGAAAAAAATCATATTTAGTATGTTAGAAGAACTAAACACCACTTCACATTTGTTTACACCTTTTTGAAAAAATATAAAAAATTAATATAAAAAAACTAACCCAAAAAAACAGCTCAAATTTAATATCGAGTACGTTACAGTACGAAGAGCTAATAACAATACAATTTAAGTTGATTGTTGTGTTGGTGGCCCTGACCAGCTGGTGTAATTACTGCCTATTGCCATTGTAGTGGTAACACTGATGTCCGATGTTTCAACGGATAACAGCTGATTAAACAGTCAACTCACACAGCAGATGTAATCATTGTTGTATTGGTGGCACTATGTTCTATGCTTGTTTGTTTTGTGCAGTCCAAGTGGCTTTTTGAAGTTAATGTAGGGAGTGTTTATTCAGATCTTTGTAGCTTGACTAGTTGATGTTAGTTCCAAAATATATTTTCCTTTAGATTTGAAGGCGAGTTCCATTAACCTATACCTTTTCTCTATTATTTTGTAATAGGCTACATTATCTAACCAAAATTATTTCCTTTGGTGAATTGGGGATGTTAATGATAGATAGTATGATTGATTAGATTTTACAAAATAAAATAGATGAAAAACAATTATTGATGGTTTATTGACATGGTTGAGAACAAAACTGATAAAATGTAAACAAATAAGTAAATAGATCATAACAATTAATAAGACATATGATTTTATCCTCAAATGGCATGCAGTAGAGAATATACATAGAGTACTTCTAACAGGGGACTTACGTCAAATTTCTAATATATTCAAAGTTTAAGGTACGAATAGAATAAAATGCATTTTCCAAAAAGTTTCAAATATCCACACTTACGTTGTTCAAGACATTAAATGAATATTAAAGATTTCGACCACATCATGGCCAATCCCACTCTTTGGTAAAATCTAAAAACAATGCGTTGTCCTTTAATACTTGTAGAATTGATACGTACAGATATACAATTTTCCGTGTGCTCTTTTAACAAGAAACGTAATTTCTGATTGTTCCAAATGATATTTAAAGCTAGCGTGGTTAAATCTGTGAATTATTTTGTAAACCTGTTATAAAATAATCACCAGCCAAAGTTGTAAGTTGGTTTGCGGGATTGCTATGGCGGATACTGTAGTAGAATTCACCCACCATCAAGAAGACCATCATCCAGACCCTACTAAGGTACACTGACCTCCATAAGAAGCACTGTACACTGCAGTCTGTGGTTGAGGAATATCAATTTTGGAATCGCCAGTTAAAGCCTACCATCAGCTTCTTGCTTATCATTACGATCCGCTATTGTTGCCGCCAATATGCTTGTGAAATCGTAAATTGCCGATTTAAATCGACGATATTACAATACTTAGGATCGTTCATATTTCCAGATTGAAATTCGGGGCCTTCGCAGCGCCGCGGGTGTGGAAAGTATGATTTGGGACGTGGTTTTTTAATGGGTACATTTGATGTGTGACCTATTTACGGAATGGTGTCTCATCAAAGTAACTATATTTAGAGATTAGTAATTTGAATTCAACACACTCATTTTTAAGAAGTTAGTGGTATTTTAACGTATGATATTCCAAATAAAAAAAAAAAAAATACTATGTTAAGGCTAAAAATGCCGAATTATGTTAATCTTGGAATACAAAAAAACTCATTGTTGGACGTTGTCTGTTGATTTGTTATTCATTCCTTGTTAGTCAGGAGTTGTACTGACAGATTGATGTTGGAGGCTAAACTGTGCGGTGAAGGATGTTGAGGTGGCAATATGCTGCAGTAACCAGAGTGGAGGACTCTTGTCTTATGTTACGTCGTGATTCACCACTTGACTCATTACACTACACTCAGGTAGTCAGGAGTTGTACTGACAGATTGATGTTGGAGGCTAAACTGTGCGGTGGAGGATGTTGAGGTGGCAATATGCTGCAGTAACCAGAGTGGAGGACTGTTGTCTTATGTTACGTCGTGATTCACCACTTGACTCATTACACTACACTCAGGTAGTCAGGAGTTGTACTGACAGATTGATGTTGGAGGCTAAACTGTGCGGTGAAGGATGTTGAGGTGGTAATATGCTGCAGTAACCAGAGTGGAGGACTGTTGTCTTATGTTACGACGTGATTCACCACTTCACTCATTACACTTCACTCAGGTAGTCAGGAGTTGTACTGACAGATTGATGTTGGAGGCTAAACTGTGCGGTGAAGGATGTTGAGGTGGCAATATGCTGCAGTAACCAGAGTGGAGGACTCTTGGCTTATGTTACGTCGTGATTCACCACTTGACTCATTACACTACACTCAGGTAGTCAGGAGTTGTACTGACAGATTGATGTTGGAGGCTAAACTGTGTGGTGAAGGATGTTGAGGTGGCAATATGCTGCAGTAACCAGAGTGGAGGACTCTTGTCTCATGTTACGTCGTGATTCACCACTTGAATCATTACACTACACTCAGGTAGTCAGGAGTTGTACTGACAGATTGATGTTGGAGGCTAAACTGTGCGGTGGAGGATGTTGAGGTGGCAATATGCTGCAGTAACCAGAGTGGAGGACTCTTGTCTTATGTTACGACGTGATTCACCACTTGACTCATTACACTACACTCAGGTAGTCAGGAGTTGTACTGACAGATTGATGTTGGAGGCTAAACTGTGCGGTGAAGGATGTTGAGGTGGCAATATGCTGCAGTAACCAGAGTGGAGGACTCTTGTCTTATGTTACGTCGTGATTCACCACTTGACTCATTATACTACACTCAGGTAGTCAGGAGTTGTACTGACAGATTGATGTTGGAGGCTAAACTGTGCGGTGAAGGATGTTGAGGTGGCAATATGCTGCAGTAACCAGAGTGGAGGACTCTTGTCTTATGTTACGTCGTGATTCACCACTTGACTCATTATACTACACTCAGGTAGTCAGGAGTTGTACTGACAGATTGATGTTGGAGGCTAAACTGTGCGGTGAAGGATGTTGAGGTGGCAATATGCTGCAGTAACCAGAGTGGAGGACTCTTGTCTTATGTTACGACGTGATTCACCACTTGACTCATTACACTATTTTAGGTAGTCAGGAGTTGTACTGACAGATTGATGTTGGAGGCTAAACTCTGTGGTGAAGGATGTTGAGGTGGCAATATGCTGCATTAACCAGAGTGGAGGACTCTTGTCTTATGTTACGTCGTGATTCACCACTTGACTCATTGCACTACACTCAGGTAGTCAGGAGTTGTACTGACAGATTGATGTTGGAAGCTAAACTGTGTGGTGAAGGATGTTGAGGTGGCAATATGCTGCAGTAACCAGAGTGGAGGACTCTTGTCTTATGTTACGTCGTGATTCACCACTTGACTCATTGCACTACACTCAGGTAGTCAGGAGTTGTACTGACAGATTGATGTTGGAGGCTAAACTGGTCGGTGAAGGATGTTGAGGTGGCAATATGCTGCAGTAACCAAAGTGGAGGACTCTTGTCTTATGTTACGTCGTGATTCACCACTTGACTCATTACACTACACTAAGGTAGTCAGGAGCAGTACTGACAGATTGATGTTGGAGGCTAAACTGTACGGTGAAGGATGTTGAGGTGGCAATATGCTGCAGTAACCAGAGTTGACGACTCTTGTCTTATGTTACGTCGTGATTCACCACTTGACTCATTACACTACACTCAGGTAGTCAGGAGTTGTACTGACAGATTGATGTTGGAGGCTAAACTGTGTGGTGAAGGATGTTGAGGTGGCAATATGCTGCAGTAACCAGAGTGGAGGACTCTTGTCTTATGTTACGACGTGATTCACCACTTGACTCATCATACTACACTCAGGTAGTCAGGAGTTGTACTGACAGATTGATGTTGGAGGCTAAACTCTGTGGTGAAGGATGTTGAGGTGGCAATATGCTGCAGTAACCAGAGTGGAGGACTCTTGTCTTATGTTACGACGTGATTCACCACTTGACTCATTACACTACACTCAGGTAGTCAGGAGTTGTACTGACAGATTGATGTTGGAGGCTAAACTGTGCGGTGAAGGATGTTGAGGTGGCAATATGCTGCAGTAACCAGAGTGGAGGACCTTTGTCTTATGTTACGTCGTGATTCACCACTTGACTCATTACAGTACACTCAGGTAGTCAGGAGTTGTACTGACAGATTGATGTTGGAGGCTAAACTGTGTGGTGAAGGATGTTGAGGTGGCAATATGCTGCAGTAACCAGAGTGGAGGACTCTTGGCTTATGTTACGTCGTGATTCACCACTTGACTCATTACACTACACTCAGGTAGTCAGGAGTTGTACTGACAGATTGATGTTGGAGGCTAAACTGTGTGGTGAAGGATGTTGAGGTGGCAATATGCTGCAGTAACCAGAGTGGAGGACTCTTGTCTCATGTTACGTCGTGATTCACCACTTGAATCATTACACTACACTCAGGTAGTCAGGAGTTGTACTGACAGATTGATGTTGGAGGCTAAACTGTGCGGTGGAGGATGTTGAGGTGGCAATATGCTGCAGTAACCAGAGTGGAGGACTCTTGTCTTATGTTACGACGTGATTCACCACTTGACTCATTACACTACACTCAGGTAGTCAGGAGTTGTACTGACAGATTGATGTTGGAGGCTAAACTGTGCGGTGAAGGATGTTGAGGTGGCAATATGCTGCAGTAACCAGAGTGGAGGACTCTTGTCTTATGTTACGTCGTGATTCACCACTTGACTCATTATACTACACTCAGGTAGTCAGGAGTTGTACTGACAGATTGATGTTGGAGGCTAAACTGTGCGGTGAAGGATGTTGAGGTGGCAATATGCTGCAGTAACCAGAGTGGAGGACTCTTGTCTTATGTTACGTCGTGATTCACCACTTGACTCATTATACTACACTCAGGTAGTCAGGAGTTGTACTGACAGATTGATGTTGGAGGCTAAACTGTGCGGTGAAGGATGTTGAGGTGGCAATATGCTGCAGTAACCAGAGTGGAGGACTCTTGTCTTATGTTACGACGTGATTCACCACTTGACTCATTACACTATTTTAGGTAGTCAGGAGTTGTACTGACAGATTGATGTTGGAGGCTAAACTCTGTGGTGAAGGATGTTGAGGTGGCAATATGCTGCATTAACCAGAGTGGAGGACTCTTGTCTTATGTTACGTCGTGATTCACCACTTGACTCATTGCACTACACTCAGGTAGTCAGGAGTTGTACTGACAGATTGATGTTGGAAGCTAAACTGTGTGGTGAAGGATGTTGAGGTGGCAATATGCTGCAGTAACCAGAGTGGAGGACTCTTGTCTTATGTTACGTCGTGATTCACCACTTGACTCATTGCACTACACTCAGGTAGTCAGGAGTTGTACTGACAGATTGATGTTGGAGGCTAAACTGGTCGGTGAAGGATGTTGAGGTGGCAATATGCTGCAGTAACCAAAGTGGAGGACTCTTGTCTTATGTTACGTCGTGATTCACCACTTGACTCATTACACTACACTAAGGTAGTCAGGAGCAGTACTGACAGATTGATGTTGGAGGCTAAACTGTACGGTGAAGGATGTTGAGGTGGCAATATGCTGCAGTAACCAGAGTTGAGGACTCTTGTCTTATGTTACGTCGTGATTCACCACTTGACTCATTACACTACACTCAGGTAGTCAGGAGTTGTACTGACAGATTGATGTTGGAGGCTAAACTGTGTGGTGAAGGATGTTGAGGTGGCAATATGCTGCAGTAACCAGAGTGGAGGACTCTTGTCTTATGTTACGACGTGATTCACCACTTGACTCATCATACTACACTCAGGTAGTCAGGAGTTGTACTGACAGATTGATGTTGGAGGCTAAACTCTGTGGTGAAGGATGTTGAGGTGGCAATATGCTGCAGTAACCAGAGTGGAGGACTCTTGTCTTATGTTACGACGTGATTCACCACTTGACTCATTACACTACACTCAGGTAGTCAGGAGTTGTACTGACAGATTGATGTTGGAGGCTAAACTGTGCGGTGAAGGATGTTGAGGTGGCAATATGCTGCAGTAACCAGAGTGGAGGACCTTTGTCTTATGTTACGTCGTGATTCACCACTTGACTCATTACAGTACACTCAGGTAGTCAGGAGTTGTACTGACAGATTGATGTTGGAGGCTAAACTGTGTGGTGAAGGATGTTGAGGTGGCAATATGCTGCAGTAACCAGAGTGGAGGACTCTTGTCTTATGTTACGTCGTGATTCACCACTTGACTCATTACACTACACTCAGGTGGATCCATTACCATGAGAAATATTCTTTAATTTTATCCACCTAATTTGTAGCCTAAGCCTAATGCCGTAATACCACTGCCTTCATCGCAACCCCTAAAATTTTAACTGATATTCAATACTGCCACGAAGAAGCAGTATTACATTTGTTTTCAATATCATTTTATATTTTGCCTCTAATTAGTTTTCATTTGAAATTTTTTTAATCCAGATAAATGAACGCTAATTATATTATTGAAACAGTTATACCATCTAGTAAATACAATAATTACATTGGTAATGAGCGCTGGATGTGACAACGGAGCTGTAACAGCTGACCAAACCAATATAGAGGTATGTGTGGCAGAGCAGCACAATACTATAATTGCTATAACGTGGCAATAAAGGAGGAAAAAGTCTACAATAAGCTTGTCACAGAGGCGACAGCTGCTGTTATTGCGGCGTGCTGACGGGTTTAGTTCATCCTTGGTCCTTGCCTACCGCACAAGATGTACAGGGTTGTGTTGCGTTGTGGATATTCCTTTTAACTGGCTTTCTGTAGTAAAATGCGTTATTAATAGCCATTCTATTACAAAATCACCGTTTAAGTTTTTGACGTCTCTTAATTATTTTTCTTTCAGGTACGGATTAAATTTTGCATTAATAAACAAATAATTTAAGAAAATGATGTAAATTCCATAAATAAATAGATTTTCGATGGAAATATGATGGATGTTTCCAGCATACCACATTGGATTTGGAAGTGGGAAAAGGATCTTGAGGGAATGAAAAGAGTAAACAATTCCTCATTCGTCCTTTAAACAATACAACGCACAAATTAATTGTTTGCTAAAATTCCATTACTAAGAGATATGAATGAGTATATTACCAGATATAACTTACTAAGCACAAATTACTAAGGTGAATTTGATGGAAAATGTGACGAACACATACAAAGCAGTGCAACATCGGTGACAAAACTCCAAGGGATTACTATAAACTCTTATCTTTTGGCGTTTGGCGCCGTTCTGCGGCGCGTGAGGCGTGAAAACAGTAGGAAGAGCAACGGTCCCAAGATGCACCCCTGGGGGCCACCAGATAAGCTTTATCCACCATCTCGTGATTATGCACACTTGTGGTGCCAAAGCGAGCGCTCAATTTGCATCTAGCAACACGGCTATTGAATGTAAAACACGCTACCGCTGAATACAATGCTCTCAGTCCCGCTCTCCACTCGCGGCGTTTTTGCCCGTTTCGGGAGACGTGTTGCTGCCACCTCGGAGGAGACTCGTCCAGGTGGTTTTTTCCGGATTTGAAATCGTTGGAAATTTCGATGAAGAAGTTTCAGCGGAAAAACGAATCCTGTTTGGCTGTTTTTGTTAAGGAAGAAACCAACATTATACAGTAGTTGGGCATTGTTTTGTATAGCTTTGCTCCGGTCATGCATTCTGCTAGGATTGTAAAGGGCTGTACTTCTGAAGGCCATCAACTACACGATAAATCAACTCTTTTATAATATCAGATCTGTAATATGTTGTACTTATTCAATACAAAAACGATTAACTAACTGTCAAGAAAAAAAAATTGAACTACAAAATCCTAATATATAAGTTATCTTATTTTGGTTTAATGTGGCATTGATCTCGTTTAACCTCTAGCCACCATCGACCTACTACCGTTTCTACAATTTAATTTCCACCTTTTTATTGTATTATTTTACCAACGCCATTTTTTCTGGAATCATCGATTGGACTTTGACCACAAGACACACGGAGGGATGAATGAGCCCGGGAGGTCGTCTATGAGGAGCTAATCCCGCGTTTGTGGGTGGGAGGACAAGACAGATGTAGCAAGATTATGAAGACGTAAGTTTTGGCGCGTGCATTCACACTCAGAGTCCGCAATTAACGGCAATCACTCATCCTGACTGCGTTATTAGCGATGACGTCTCAACTACCCCCCTCCCCACCCCCCTAATACGTCACACTGTCTCCGTCTCACTCTTACACATGCGGTTGGCAATGTTTTCGTTCAAGAATGTTTTTTAAAGCTGCAAGTTCAAAATAAACAAATTTGTGGTAAAAATAGGAACTTATAATTTTTATCAAACCGTGTTAGGAATTATTGTATAACTATTATTGTGTTGTACTATATTTCTGGTTAAGTGGTGTAGCTGACATAGCTGGGATATCACAGGGTATTTTGCTAGTCGCCAAAATATGTTCATTTTACACAAATGAGTGGCGTATGTTTTAACTTAAGAAAAGAAAGGAGGGTTTCTACAGCTTTACATAACCTTATGTACTATTTACTTACTTTAAATTCTTTTTATTGAGTTTACTTGATCCTTTAACAATTTTTGTCAAATAATTCACCTAAAGTTTAAAGGGGGAGGTGGGGGATTAGTGTATAGTTCATTTAACATATCAGCAGAGGTTATAGCTGTTTTGTCTGTGTATAATTTGGCAGATAGTTGGGTTGTTAAGGGCAATTTCTAGCGTTACTGTCCCGTTTATAGTGTTTGTAGGGGGGCCTTACACCCTCCTTCTTTACATACTGTTCCAAGGGAAAACGTGTAGTTTAAGGACTTTTTGGTGTTGTCATGAACAACATCATGCCCTCTTTTCTATGACCGGAATCGTCTCTGGTGGGTCTCAATCTTTTACCAGCCAACCTATTGACACTGTGTAGCATAGACTAACAATTTTTGGTCCAACGATTAATTAAAAACCAAGTTTCATAGATGTTTTTTATCAAGTCTTTAAGAGTTACTTGTAAATGTTAACTAAAAGTAAGTAGCTTGAAACCTGAAGTGAAAACGTACAGCCTTTTCAATAACTACTATAATAAATGCATAATTTTTACTTAGAAAAGTTTTAGATTAGTTCTCGTTTCAAGCCACAATATCTAAGTGAAGACTCTTACCCGAGTAGTTCTACAGACGTAGACCACAACTGTACAATTATCCACTTACATCTACTTATATTGTTGCTGCGTCTGTCGAATGTTCTCACACACACACTAACACTTTCACACACTCACACTAATCAAACACAACCCATTGCGTAAACACTGATTGATCTTTGCATGCGAAAGTCGACGACCATGAAATTAAGACGAATCATCGGACATGATCATACGTCAATAAATGAGAAACTGTTATTCAATCACGCGGAGAAAGCTGCACAACCCGAGGGTTTACTGTGATAATCTCATAATTACAAAGCATTGGACATAGTCAGCTGATGCACTGGATGATGTTTACACAGATTGCGAAAATATATTGCAACCATCTGCGGAATTTTGGAAAGCTTTGGTAAATAAATGGAATGTGCGTTTAGGACATGGTTATGGCACTTAAGAGTGTTTTTCAAGATATGGGGGTCAAACTAAACATGGACGTGATATAGAAAATACACTTACAAACTCCAGGACCTTGAGAAAATTAGGGCGCTTTTATTGCAAGAGTTTTACCCCTGACTCCAAGTCCTGTACAATGTAGCTACATCTGAATTCAAGCGAGAGTATGGCAAGATTTTATCCACTCCACAGCAAGCTATCAATGATTATCTGACTTGGAAGTTTTGCCGATTGAGGTCTAAACCATGTTGGATGTAAGCCAACTCTTCTCCCAAAGGTACTCGGATTTTTTCATGGGATTGTTATCTTGTTCAATAGCATCTGGATGGCCTACCCAACTGCAAAGAGGGGATTCTTCCAGGGGATAAATAGGATTTAATTGTCTCAGGTGATTATGTTGCTCGTTTTCAAATCTGAAGGCTACTGGATAGATCCTAGACTGGGACGATTCTGGACCCATTTGCTACCTGTCATTGGGGTATCAATTAATGACGTCATAAAACAAAATGTGTAAAACACGTAGACATGCAAGTAGCGTCGAAGTTGAAACAAAAAACAATTGACTATACACCATAATATAAGATAAGATAATCAAAATTGTTGGAAGATTAAGCATGGGTCAGGCAGATGATTTGTCTTGCAAGTGTGAAAAAAGTTTCAAATTACGGAGCACCTAGTAAATGAGCGCCTATTACTACAGAATTATGTGTATTAAAACATTACTATATGCCCTAAATGACACTTGACGTTAAAATCAATGGCATGATATAAGTCCTAAGTTATTTTAATATAGTCAATTATATTTTCGGGTGGTTTGACTTTTATAGCTGAAGCAGCTATATTTAATCCAAAGTAAGTCCCAAAAGTTTCTAATTATTTCTTGCTACCTAAAAGTTAATGACGAAATTTCCACTGAAATTGATTTACTAATTCCATATGCTTATGTAAAACAGTCTTCAACCAAACTAATGACCGAAAAGTAAACTCATTCAGAAACTAACGAAGAAGAAAAATCAGTTACACAATAACGATTTATTTACCAACACTAAAAGCCCACTGAAGTCTAACCACTCATTAAAACAATCTGGTAGATTTATACTTTCGAGTTTTTCATTTCGGGGCTCCTCCCCCTCGATAAACAAAAGTCAAACAGAAGCCAGAGAGCTCCACATCTCAAAATCTCCATACTGATGGTCCATTAACATCTGGGAGAAGTAATTATGAGTTGGTGATAGTTTTGTGGGATTCTCATATCCTCGACAGATTTCGCAACCGTGTGGGAATCATCGGATACGAATGGTTAATTCATTAATCTATGCTAATGTAGCAACGGTTATTGTTAGGCCCGCCCGTGTGTTTAACACTATTGTACCATATGTTCGTCATTCACATTTAAACGAGTAATTAAACTCTAATTAGGTTTTTCTCTCGCCTCCCGCGTCGTGGTGAATTACGTAATAATCATTTTTTTGTCGTTTCAAGTTGAAGTAATTACACTGTGATGATGCGTTTATTGATTTTGTTTTTCAATTAAAATTGGTGTGTGTTTGAATTATTACGCTCGTTTGGGATTGAATGATTTTCTCATTGTATTATTTTAGACTGTTGTATAGAAAATCCGTGAATACCATGATCTTATATCCCGTTTCGGGCAAAAAGCATAAGAAAGGGTATCATTATTATCAAGCGCAGGCTTCTCCATAATACATATAATCTCATTCTATGGTAAGAAATACAATTTATAACATAAATTCTTCGCCCTGATTCGGAGTAAACAATGTTATAGTTGCATTATTCAAAGTAAGGTTCAAAGTCACACAACACTATATTATGGTAGGGCTTACAAATCAATATAAATATAAATGTTTATCGCTACGTATGTATTGTAGAGGAAGAAACCTTTTCTACGTTTTAAAATTGGACAGCTCAAAAATGTTATAATGTCCCACAAGACATTTTTACAAAAGAAAAATAGCAGCGTAAACTATAAAAATTTAATAAGTTACGTTTACTGGTATTAATAATATAAATAGGGTATAAACCCTATGGGAAATTCACTGAAACCGTCATATCGTATCGGAATGAGTTGAGACATCGAATTTTTATTTTTTCCAATCTATTTGTTTCCATCCTAACGTTTTCGTAGGAGAACGGTTTTTTTTAAAAGTACTTTATACCGAGACCCCTGTATTGTAATGGTTATAGTTTCCTTATACTATGTTAAACAATTACTGAATACTAAATGTACTGCACATAACAATTCATAAAAAATTTACATAAGATATTTCATAAAACCATCACTATATCAACACTAATTTTTCAAAGTAATCATTGCCACCCAATCACCACCAACCAAACCGTGCACTAATTGGAACATAGCCTAATTTGACGACGTGACAAACAGATTCCTCAACGGCTGATAAGCTTGACTAGGTGTCGGTGACCTTGAGGCTGAGCTGATTATGCTGATAGCTAATGGTGACTCTGATATCAGACGTGCGTTATCAGCAGTCAATTAAAACATCAGCACTGGGTCGGTGTTGCTGATAGTAACTGGTTTTAGGCGCCATCGCATCTCTGTTGGTATTCCTGTTTAATTTCAACATCGATACGATCAGGGGATCAGCAATCCTGGTAAAACTGGACCTTGACAAATAAGAGTATTATCCTCATTGCACTGTAGGTCTATATACGTTACATCTATGCGAGTTTTTTTTTGGTAGAAAAGAACACATAACAAAAAATTCTAGAAAATCGTCACCATGCAAATGTAATGCAAATGAAAGGATTGAAATACTTTTGTAAACTCCGACACTTGATCCCATGTGTATTTGAAACCCGTGCCTTGAATCCTTAAAAAACTGTTCAGTCAAAAATATGAAACATACATGGTGGCTGGGTAGCCGATCAAAAGGTCGCCGGTTCGATCCTGTAAAGAGTCAGCAGCTTTCGATTGTTCAAAACTTGGCCCAGCTGTTTCTGATCATTGGGCTTTAAAAAAATGATCCTGGCTAATGAAACAGCTGATCTTAGTTAGTAACAAAGCTACACAGATCATCTCACACCATTCAACACTCATATTTTGGTTAAAATACGAACCTAGGTGGCTTTACCATCTCAATGGTTGATAATTTCCTTGATCGATTACTATGTTTATTTGATTAGACCATGCGTGTAGGCCTAATCATATAACCGTGCCATGACAAATTAAAGTGGTTGGAAATATACAACAGAAGTTACTTATGCTCTTTTAAGTAAGAAATTAATTAGTTATGTTAAAAAGTAGTGGAAAATCCTAATTATTTCAATATATTGCTACCGCAATCGCTGTGGGGGTTTTTACTTTGTCCATGATTTTACTATTGTTGGGGTACGGAATTTTGAAAACCTCGTATGAAGTTTTCTCCACTAATAAAAACGATTTTTTTCTCATAACAGTTACATAAGAAACGCAGTGTAATGCACAACTGTTCCTTGGTAACCGAACAGAATAGAGACACAAAGCAGAAAGCGCTCTGGTGATATTAAACTAGAGTCTGTGGAAATGTAACACTGTCGAGAGGCTGAAAAAGATGATTCGGCGAGAATATTTAATATTGCACAAAGAACATTGCAATATCAGGGTGAACAAGTGCGTCACTTCATATAAGCCTGTTACTTTTACTGGAAAAGTGTCTTACTAAACGGATTGTGTGGAAGTAGGACTTGGTTATAAAGGATTATTTAAGGTTGGCATTTAATTAAACGATTAGGAAGTTAATTGTATAAGATTTGTATTTGGTGACCAAGGATTGCTCGGTGAAATATTGGGGGTATTTTATGAACTAATTTAACTTGCTCGGTGCTTTTAAAACAAAATTATAATACTCGCCTGGTAATCATAAGGTCCCCAGTTCGATCCTGAGAAAAGCGTGTTGCTTTTTGGCGTTTTGAAATTGGACTTTTTGATCATTGGGCTTTTAATAAATGATCCTGACTAATGAAACAGCTGATCTTAGTCAGTACGCATCTTGTGTAACAAAGCTACACAAGGCACTCATCCTTCACTCATATATTTGAATTAAAATACGTACATAGGTGGCGTCCCCATCTCAATTGATGCTGATAAATAAGCTCTGAATGTTTAAGGTAACTTGCGAATTTATACATTTTATACTTGATACGATTTATTTAGCAATATTTTTAATACAAAGACAAAATACTGTTAACTCAAACTCTTATCCAATATGGCTATAAGTATTTGTACAAGTAGTTTGATGCAATTATGATTTGATAGCTATAAAATTTCTTGCAATCTGTCTACAAATATTATTTGACTAGACGTTTTCAAATGAGAGAATTTTGTATGCATTTACTATCTGAACAACAAATATCTGACGCCTATGAAGTGTTTTACATTTTAATCAATTTTAGTACAGTGCAAAAGTTGTCTATCTTCGAGTAGAAAGTAAAATAGTCTGCTACAAAACTGTATTGTACCAAAACCACCCCTATTGGGGAGCGAGCTGGTCTAGTGGTAGAGCGCGGGGCTTTGGAGCCCGAGGTTCCGAGTTCAAATCCCGGCAATCACCAATGGATTTTATTTATGTGATAATACCGCGACCCTCTATGACTAGCCTGAGAGTAATGTGTACTAGAACAAGCATCGTCCTAGGATGTAATGGTGAAAAAAGCTATTACCACTATCGAGAATTGCTGATACTGTATATAATCAAAACTTTTGAAACCGTACAAAAAACAGTCTGACTTTCGATACTGTAGTTATACTGTGGTATACACATTGCAATATTACTTCCTCAAACCAGTCGGTTAATCAAAATGGAGTAACATTTGTATTGACAAGCTATACAGAACGAATGTGTCTTAACTCAGACGCTGCGGGAACGGTGAAGTATTACTCTGTTTTCAAAACCAATCACCCAAACTCCGATCTCCCGCCAATTAAACCCGCCCTGCAAAGTTTGGAGGGAGTTTATCAAAAGAAAAGTCCGCCATGAATGGTGCGTTTAACGTCACCTGTTAAACCTTATTGAAACTTTGCTCAACTTTCCCTTCTTTCTTGGCGAGTTTGTGCTTAAAAGTCTAATGTTGGATAAACGAGTAACATTGTTGAGTATTTCTTTATATGGTTGATTTGAAATGCTCGATTTACAATGATTATTACGAACATTATTTGGTGAATATTAAAAGATACGTTACGTTAAATAAATTTTCACCTGTTGGAAGGGTTTTAATTAATGAGGTTTATGACTTTTACTGCAGAATAGTTTCCATTACTTCGCTTGGTTAAATTTATAAAGTAGCATATCTCAAAAACTTGAAACCAACTTAAAACGTATTAGTATATTACGTTACTAGTACTGAAAATAGGTGTTTACCGGACGAGTGTGGTCGTTCCCGAGCGAGACGAAGTCCAGTACGGGATTACCATACGAGTCCGGTAAACACATTTTGGACGAGTGACGTACGATATTTTACGCCATACTACTTCCGTACAAATCCTCATATATTACCACCAACTAAAGGACTAAAAATCACTAGTCATAACCTCCAAGAGAGGTTATGTTTTTGTTTATAACCATTCATTGCCCCCTAAATACAGTATAATCAGCTGATTGGTGTCCGGTAAAACTCATGACAGTACAGTAGTTGTTTTCTGGACTAAATCCTTGCGTAGAAAGTTCGTCAAAACAGTGCAGTTTTGGCGTAAAATATATAACGAAGTTTAAACTCACTTGACGCAGAATAACATTTGGGATACATAACAGCTTTTCAAAGTCTAGCTATACAAATTCTAAATGTTTTCGACTGTTTAACCCTAGACATTGTTGTGGTTAAGTAATTTACCCCCGCCTCAGGTGGGGTGTCACGTGGTAAGGGGGGGGGGTGGAATTAAGGGGGGGGGAGGCACCGAAGCGAACCAGTTCACGCCTGATGGAACGTGTAAAGAACGCCTATTACCAGGACCAATCGATATTATGCATCCTGGACAACTCCTTGCCGGGATTTATGTCCTTCGCTGAAACATTCGTCATTTTATCCCGTAAAAAAGTCAATCTCACTTTGGTAAAAGTATGAAGTTAGTCAATTTCAAGTTCTTGATTATTGATGGGAGATAAATGGGAATCGGTCTAAGTTTTATCTGAGACATCTCTTTTAAATGACTCCTTAAAGAAACTTTATTTTTGAAACTGTAATGTAGAATATGACAAATCTTGGCAATCAATTCAGTTGAAATAAAGTGTATTTTAATAATACATCATATTACAATTTACTATCATCATAACTATACATAATATAAAATATTATGAACATCATTCATAAAAAAACTAAACTAATTACCTAATTTTATAATGTTAAACAACTATCCATAAAGAATTAATAAACTTTACCAATCTATTATATTATTAAAGTGATACAATCAAATTTTATGTAAACGGTTAAGGCCATTTACCAAATAAAAATATAGGCACATGTCACATTAAAATGAAGCTTAGAGTATGTAGATTTGCCGAAAAGTATTGATATGGATGAATTTCCTAAGGGCTCTGCCCCACAGGCTGATTTTCAAAGGGCTACGCCTGGCATGCTTCTAAAGTTTAGATGATTTAATTTAATTTAGGTAATGAAACAGCTGGCCAGTACAATAAACTGGTGTTTGTTTATTTACTCGAAAAATATGTTTGTGGCGCTTTATGTAGATTGAGGAGGGTTATGTTTGGTTTTAAAGACAGGTTGTATACCTTTTGTAAAGTATTGCTCAAAGTTTCAATTTGCAATTTATATAGTAAGCTATGTATAAAGAGGCTTGACTAAAATTGAGGAATTATGGCAAAACATGTCATTCATGAAGCATCAATATGAAACAGTATTGCTACACTAAGGTATGTTGTCATATTCTTTTGGATCCATTAACATTAAAAGTAGGGGTTTGAAAGTAAGAAGGTTGACACTTTTAAATCAGTTTATATTTTCATACTAAATCATAGAGTTGTTGTTTTTTAAAACACACATCAGCACCCCTTTAATCTCTCTGGGTCACAATTTCTTCCCGATGCAACGCACGGGTATAGCAGCTTGTATTTAGTTAAAACAGGAAAATGATGATTTCTAAGGCAATAAAAGTCCTATGTATAAGGGTGGCCTATAAAAGGCCGCTAACATACACTCTTACAAGGTGTATAAAAACAAAAAAATTGCGTCAAAAATGGATTCATGATAGTTCACATTTCCTATATTTTTTTCTGATTATGAAAAGATAATTTTTATTGAGATCAAATCTTTTTCAGTTCGTTTAATGACAAGGAATGAACGGTAAACAAAAATCATAAAAATCCATTCACACATGGACAGAAACCAGAAACATGCATTAAACTTGTCTCCATTAGGGAGCAAGCTGGTCTAGTATTAAATCGTGGGAATTCGGTCCCCAAGGTCACGGTTCAAATCTCGCCAATCACTAAAGGCATAATCTTAGTGATAATGCCACAAACTAGGCAATCATAAAGTAAAGCGTAAAATGGTTTCGGGCTGGAACCTAAGTCCTAAGGATGTGAATCAGGGACATACAAAAGCATTAAAGACGAAAAGTCCAAAAGGAACTATGTTTACTTTGTGGAATATATAGTAAAACTTGACGACAGCTACCTTTCCTGCAAGGTTCTACTCCTCCTATATATTTTTTAACACGAGACTCATCCAACGATACCATTTTCAAAATGGCTAGCGACCATGAGGTAGTGCGAACACAGTACAGATATCTCGAGTAAATATATTTCCCAACAGACAATTTATCCGCTGAGTGACCGTCAAGGTGTGAGGCGAGCGGCGGATGCGGGGAATGTCGACAACGCGGTGTCGGTAAAAATAAAAATTGTGTCGAGACACGCGCAACCGGTTTGAGGTGGCCCCGGGCAAAATTACGAGTACGCAACATTTGTCAGGTAAGGGGGGGGGGGGTACACGGTTGTGTTATCTGCCGGCAAACGATCGCTTGATAGGACAAGGTCCTTCGTTAGGGATTGATAGTGTAAACTTGAGTGGGAGGAGGACCTGCTATCTCTGGTATTGAGTATTGACTAAAAGAGAGGATAGGGAACTGTGGCTTGCAACAGATAAGGACCTCTTATCTTCGGTTGATTAAAAGACGCATAGGATAGGGAACTGTGGCTTGCAACAGATAAGGACCTCTTATCTTCGGTTGATTAAAAGACTCATAGGATAGGGAACTGTGTCTTACAACAGATAAGGACCTCTTATCTTCGGATGATTAAAAGACTCATTGGATAGAGGACTGTGTCTTGCAACAGATAAGGACCTCTTATCTTCGGTTGATTGAAAAAATCATAGGATAGGGAACTGTGGCTTGCAACAGACAAGACCCTCTTATCTTCGGTTGATTGAAAAACTCATGGGATAGGGAACTGTGGCTTGCAACAGATAAGGACCTCTTATCTTCGGTTGATTGAAAAAATCATAGGATAGGGAACTGTGGCTTGCAACAGACAAGGACCTCTTATCTTCGGTTGATTGAAAAACTCATGGGATAGGGAACTGTGGCTTGCAACTGATAAGGACCTCTTATCTTCGGTTGATTGAAAAAATCATGGGATAGGGAACTGTGGCTTGCAACAGATAAGGACCTCTTATCTTGGTTGATTAAATGACGCATAGGATAGGAAACTGTGGCTTGCAACAGATAAGGACCTCTTATCTTTGGTTGATTAAGACTTAGAGGATAGGGAACTGTGGCTTGCAACAGATAAGGACCTCTTATCTTGGTTGATTAAATGACGCATAGGATAGGAAACTGTGGCTTGCAACAGATAAGGACCTCTTATCTTTGGTTGATTAAAAGACGCATAGGATAGGGAACTGTGGCTTGCAACAGATAAGGACCTCTTATCTTTGGTTGATTAAGACTTAGAGGATAGGGAACTGTGGCTTGCAACAGATAAGGACCTCTTATCTTTGGTTGATTAAGACTTAGAGGATAGGGAACTGTGGCTTGCAACAGATAAGGACCTCTTATCTTTGGTTGATTAAAAGACGCATAGGATAGGGAACTGTGGCTTGCAACAGATAAGGACCTCTTATCTTTGGTTGATTAAGACTTAGAGGATAGGGAACTGTGGCTTGCAATAGATAAGGACCTTTTATCTTCGATCGATTTAAAGACGCATAGCTTAGAGCTCTGTGGCTTGCAGCAAATAAGAATCTTTTATCTTTGGTTGATTAAAAGACTCATATAGGATAGGGATCTGTGGCTTACAATAGATAAGGACCTGTTATCTTCGGTTGATTAAAAGACGCATCGCTTTTAGAGCACTGTGGCACTGTGTAGGATCTCTTATCCTCGGATTACTAAAAGACTCAAAGGATAGGAAACTGTGGCTTGCAACAGATAAGTTTACTCGAAAATGCTATCATTGGAAACAATTGATCATATCCTAAGAACTAGGTAGCTGAGTAATATAATTTTCACCTAATGAATAGGATATCGGCGGATCAATACTGAGAAAGGTTTATAGCTTTTTGATGGTTCGAAACTGGTCCCAGCTGACCCAGAACATTGGACTCTTAGTCAATGTTTCTGAATAAAGATCCAGGTGATCTTAGTCAGTCACATGGCTCCGTATGGAAAGGTGAAAATTCCCAGCAATAATAGCTGGGAATTTACCAGAATACCCAGAAATTATATCATAAATGAGAGAGTGTGGTTTTTTCGTCCAGTGATTATACGCAGAAGTGTAATAACTTCACTAATATTTATCATGTCTAGTTCGATAATTATATCTGATTGGATTAATTAGGTTGAAGGTGTTAATTAGATACCAAACGAAGTATTTGCTCGTAAATACCTATAATTTACACTTTCATTGCATTTAATTAACGTTTTTACGCAGAACCGTCGTATACGTTCTACATTCTACCAGCTAGTTTAAATTCCACCATAAAATCGAACGGGACTAAATCCAAACGATGTACACAGTTTTATAACCTAAAAAATCTAAATAAGATAGTTATAAGATGAAGGTAAAAACTTGATAATTGCTCCATGTAATTGGAGGTCAGCACCTCCTCAATTCGAGCGGCTTTTCAAATAGACGCCGACTTAGGCTTTTCTCACTAGACCCAACCTGTAACTAGGACCAGATTATCTTTAATTGGAGCCTAGTTAATAACAAGCCCATTACAAGTGATTACGATATTCATGTAATATCAGGGGGCGAGTGATGACGGCGAGTATGTGGTCAGAACTGATTAATGTCCAGGACTTTTCACCTTAACGATCAAGTCATCTTAACAGTGTGTAACAAAGTATTTACGAATTTCGGAATTAACCATTATGGAATAATATTATTATTGACTCGGTAGGATAAACGATTATTCTCCCTTATTAGAAATTTGGAAAACGTTTGTTCAGTTGGGTTAGGTTAGGTAAGATTATGTAGGCAATACCAAAATTATCTAATCTCCTCTACTTTACAGAGAAATTCATATTTAGCTTTTGGAGGATTTTTTTTGTTGATATAGCTTTTGTTAGGCTTTAACAAACTCCTCCACTTTAACCTCCTCCACCGTGTAAGGAAGGTTAAATTAAGTTGTCAGTTAGGTTAGGTTTCATGTTGTAGTTTGACTTAACCTAATTAAGCCTACCTAAATTATGAAGGAAGTTAAATTTAGTTGGCCTATTTACTTTTGTAATATTTTTCTTTGCTTAACCTATTTCATGATAATATAAACATCGCCTCAGTCGAGACGTTGGGATGAACGGTAAACGAACTATTTATTGAAAGACGTGAGTTATTTAAAAGACGAGGGGATAAGTATCATTACTTATTACCTCGTCTGTGGTTGTATACGTTAGTTTATTTTTCTGCAAGGTTTGACTTTATTTAATTGATCGTCTCACCTTAAAAGAAAGTTTGGATTTTGTTAGTTCAGTCAGGTAGCACATAAATAGTCATTCCTTAACCAAATTAACCTAAAATATTTTTCAGATCATTTTCAGCTAGGTTAGGTTTAGGTTTAGCCGGTTAAGAACTAACCTAATTCAATATATCTTTAAAAGAAAGGTTATACTAGTTAGTTTGGGGTTAGGTTGGATTTAATTTTCCTTGGCAAGAACTAATCCAGCTGAACTCGCTGCTTTTCTATAGGAGATAAACACGGATATTTTGGGGTGTTTGAAAAGAATTATGAATGAATAAAGCTGAAACTTAATTAATCGATAAGACCTGAACTATAAGTCGTGTAGGAATATACATATTTCAATAAACTAAAGCATACACATTACACAAATCAAAACTAAAATTGGATTGTACTGTGGTAATATCTTTATTTCTACACTAGCTGTAACCCGTGGGCTTTGCCCCGTTTAACTTCTTAATTTTCAAGATTATCTCGTTCGCATGGCTCAATCACGTCCTGGTTGAAGTTTGTTCGCTACGCTCACTCACCTTTAGGTTGGAGCTCGTTCGCTGCGCTCACTTGCCTTCAGGTTAGCTCGTTCGCTACGCTAACTCGCCTCCAGGTTGAAGTCCGTTTGCTACGCTCACTCACCTTTTGGTTGCAAATTAGCTGTTGTCATAAATGTAAAAGAAATAATAGTGCTGCATCCTGTTGGTAATCCTTGTAACTTTAATGCTATTGAACATCATTGAACAGAACCAACTTGTTTAATTGAAACAGCTGTTAAGATTCAATAATTCTATTTCTCATAAGGTTAACATGGGAAACTCCAGAGCCACTGGGGCGGAGCCCGAAAGTATTTTTGAAATAAGAATATGCCTATATGTTAATCGGGAATGTGAGCTATCATCATGCCAAATTTCAGCCCAATCCGACCAGTATTTTTCGCGTTCACTTGTCACAAACATACATCCATACACATCCATACATCCATCCATCCAAACTTTCTCATTTATAATATTAGTAGGATTAGTAGGATTTAAGATTTGAATTATACTAATAAAATGTGAAGGAATAACAAGCTCCCTTATTAACCCATTTTACCTTAGGAGCTGTTCTCTTTTATTCACCCTCAAAATGCAAACTTATAATCTGATTTCAAGTACAGTAGCGGAGTTGTGTGATTGTTGGAGAGAACTGACCAATAATTTCACCTTTGGCTAAAAGCTTTTAGCTAAGAGGCTTTAATCTTTGTTACCAGGAGGGTTTTTCTCTAGCTGCATTTTTATAACAATTATTGTCTAAAGAATGGGTCATAAGTTTGGTAAAGTACATTAAATTCACTCATTTAATGACATTTCAACTTTTAAACCTATACGGCTTGCTCATTTTCCTCACATAATATTTCTAAATCTAAATCTAAATCCCAGCCGGTAATAGTTCTAATCTATGTATTACTGTGGGCATTGAAAGGGTTTTGGTACTTTTAAGAAAAAACTCTTCATTTCAGTTTTTTTCTTTACGTAAAACAAAATAATATTTGTATTGGTTCAATTGGTAAGCTAACAATAATATACCTCATTTGATACATTCATTTAATTATTTATAATACGTATAAACTTGATTTGTGTGAAATCTTTTACACTGTCCTTAATAATAAAACAGATCATTATTGTAGACATTACCACTATGGTGAATACAATAAAATACTGATATAATATCAATCAAACTGAATTAACATAATTATGAGCAACGATAATTCAAGTTAGGTCTTTTTTGTCACTTACTCCTCCAATTTCATTAAATATTTTATGAAATGTTAGAAGTCTGGAAATAGCTCTATAGGTGACGATGTTAGTAAAAAAAATAAATAACAGTAATATACTTAACTTACCCGAACCTAATTTAAAACGTCGTAACATCTCAATTATTTAGGTTACATTTATCTATAGTAACCTAAATAATTGAGATGTTACGACAGCTAAATTTTCAATTAAACTATAAACACAAGCTTTAAGTTGAAGGATGAACCAAGAAGGAACGGATTAACAAAAAAATTAACGCAATTGCAGCTTATATATGCAGTTTTAAGGAACTGTAGGGATCTACTGCACATAACCCCAGAGTTAAGTGTACACGTAGAACACAATAATTGTCACCTTGAATCATGTTACAAAGTAAAGTAACATCTGAATTGATTGTCGGTTACTAAACATTCCCACCTAGCGGGATCCATTAAAATTTCATTACTACGTGTTAACTGTTTGTGGCGGGGTTTGGGGGGGGGGGAGCGCTGCTGTGGCTTCATATATTAACGCAGAGTTCCAAATTCGAATTTAACAACCAGACAGACGTTATTTGAACCTTTATCCAAACCGTGTTTAAAAGTTGATTAGTCAAATTTGATTATGAGAGATGACGTGCCCAAGCGTGATAATGCGAAGTCATTTGTTAGTTCCTTTGTGGTTCCCTAAAATATTTAGAATCTTACATAATTTATTTCTTGGATAACTCGTTGAATTTTTAAACCTTGTGATCTGTTGGGAGGTTTTACACTTGCTACTTTTAAATCACTACTGGTAATCTTGCTCACTGGCGATAACTTTTATTGTTGTTTAACTTATCGGTTGTTTAAACCTCTGAAAGACTGTAGTGCAAAAGTTTCATTTAACAAAAGTTTTTGAAATTTAGTTTAAAAATATGTATTTCTTATAACACTTCAAAAAATCTACAAATATCTTCACATGACTTGTTTGGTTACAGTTTTTTTAATATATTTGACAGTAATGTAGAATAGGTTTTGTTTTGAGTAACCTATCTCTATATTTTTACAGTCTGATATATTTATGGAGTACCATTCTGAATACATGGTGTTTTGTAACATAAAAGAAAACAGCCATGCTTTTGTGTTGATCTAAAGATAAACCTAATACCAAAACAAAATATAAATAATCTAAAGGTTACCGTCCTCACAAAATAGCAAGGCAACTCTTAATTATCAGGAAGTGGTTTGGATTTTGATCGTAAGTCCCACCAAAAAAATTGTCATGCTATTTAAAAACAAATACGTTCATGGGGAATCAAATTGAGGTTTAAATTGTCATAAAACCAAATTAACAGTGTTAAACTGTACAACCACTGGATTAACTCTAGTTATTGCTTAAAACCATACAACGTTTTCCATGATATCCACGCAAAAGCCAATAGTATTAACGTTTTTGTCGTCATGCGCCAGCAGTTTCAAGTTGTTGTATGTGAATGGCTCGGTTCTTTGTCTGTCAACAGATGACAATTAATGACAGTTTAATGTCCGCACCTGGAGTTGACAAATGACAGCAGTAAACAGCCACTTTGATGTCCGAAATATCACTGTTAACAGTCTTTCTTTGCTGTCATCCAACCAGCCTTCGGACCCACGTGATTTAGTGGCCTTTAACATTTAACTGTGACTTTTATAAAATAACGTTTGAAATCCTTTTGTAGGGTTTATGGTTTATTTTGGCGTTTGTCACTAAATTGTAAAAGACTGCTCGTCTGATACTTTCCACGAATACAAACAAAACATGTGAGAGTAATTAAAATGTAAAAATTCAATTAGGATTTATATGGAAAATGTTTCTTTGACAAATGTTTAATTTTTGAATTGCTGTGTTCATAATGCGATACGTAGTCAATGAAAAGATTATGTTGTGACTCTAAGTAGAGGAAGTTTTATACATAAAGTTTATCTTCGCTCAAGGAGCTTGAATCCTATCTACTGGATAGGAGGATAACCATTGTCATTAGCGGGTCTTGAACTCGTGAGTCTTGGACTGAAGTCCCGTGCTTGACTAACACGTCCTCTTTAGATCAATGCAGTTATATCACTAAGTAAATAGATATACTGTTTAGAATGAAGAAAACATGCTATTTCAGATTTAGGATTCGTAGCCAATTATTTATTAGGGTTTTAGTATAACCACTATTTTGATGCACACTAATAAACTTTCTGCTGACAACTTCGTTTATTCTTATCGCAAAATCTTGTTTGTTCAAAAGGATTATTTTAGTCAACAGCTATTTATCGTAAACTAAGTAACCCAAAGGGAAGGTTTAAAATCGACAAAATGTTGTGTCCACTGTGTGGAATGGAATAACTACGTGTAGATAATTCATTCACACACAAACTTATATATTATTAAATTGTGCTTAATACCAAACCTCAAATCAAGTTGGTAACCAAATTAAAAACCTCACATAGGCCTAGGACTTGTTAACCGTTTGCATCTCATAATACTGTACAGTATTGTACGAAGGTCACTTTGCTGAAGATAGTTGACTGTCAGTAACTCAGTCGTATATTTACTGCCTCATATACTACCTGCCTGACAACGTAATATATGCACTCCTTGGCATCGTATCTATCTCTATACTGTCCCTTGTATTTATTATCTTGTCTGTTTGCTATGAACTGTAATTATGTTAGTATTTTAGATCAAACTGTCATTTTACGAAGGAATTTTCGTATTTTAATGTGTTATGGCCACGTTTGTTATTTGGGAATTTTTTTTACACGATATAACAATAATAATGGATTCTGTGTAAGCGGTATGTTGGATTTTTTTCAAATTTTTCAAAAATATTTTGTGGGTTGAAATTATTATTTTAGTATGTTCTACGGTTTTTTACTATTTAATTGGGTTTATGTGCACAGTGTAGTCTGTACCTAAATTTGGCCTACAGTCGGTATGGTAAAACCTGTCTCAAGGCCTGAACCAGTGACAGGTTGAAGGTTCAGGAGACAGGTTCCATCTTACAGTCTATAGTGAAAATTAGCAACTTGTTGCTGAACTGAACTAGCGAGCTTCGTATTCAAATTCGAGTATTATCATTGATTATTGGATACTAGGGCAGAGGTACTGTGTGAACCAGCTGTAGTTAAAATCATTAAAATGCTTTTCAAAGAATGCGCTTATGCCAAAACTATATTTTCATGTGTATTATCAATACTACGGTACTTGAATTGACATAAACTATGATAAAATTTACAGTTAAAAAATAAAATCTCAGCTTTTCGGTGATTTTGCTTGCAACACAACCTTTAGGTACTCAATTCAATTAGTTAAGGTTTTAAAACTTACCACAACGTTAACATAGGATTGCGATGTCTACTACTCTTTTTCGTCCAACACTATAGTCTGTATGATGGAACCTGTCTCCTGACACTCGTTCTACCTATGCCTGGCACGGGTCTAAAACCATTGGTCAGTCCCCTGGCAGACTAAAAGGGTCATGAGACATGTTCCATCATACAGACTATACATTCACACGGATAAAATTACGTATATGTTATAATATAAAACCTAAAACGTTAGTCTTTACATCTTTCTATTCATTCTCTTACTCCTCATCTACTACTTGTTTCGTAAAACACTAAAGTCTGTATGATTGAACCTGTCTCCTGACTCTCCATCTACATATGCCTGGCTCTGGCCTAAAACCATTGGTCAGTCCCTTGGCTAAGGGTCAAGAGAGAGGTTCCATACATATATTCACTCAGATAAAATAACCTATATACTCTATCATAAAACGTCAATATTCACATGTCTATTCCTTTTCTACTCGTCGTATAACCGCTACATGACTCGCGAATCAAGATTATTGCCTTCAACTTGAGAACCACTTCAAAGAGGCCCGTCTTGTAGATAAACGATAACCGGTGTTATAACTGATAACATCGCAACAGCTGATAAGGCTAAGAACAGCTGATTGCTTGGCGGTGTGTATAACCGTTCATCTTTGAAGACCAGTTGCAAACCGTTTATTGCCACTAATACAGCGGGTGCCTTGTTTATTTGCAATTCTTAGAATGCTTAACGATTAAGAGTTGCTAGTCGAGTTATTTAGAGATGTTTATGCATTTGTGGTCATTCATTTAGTTGCACGGCTATAAGTCATCTAGTGGAGATCGTGAACATAGAAAAAGTTCTCCTTATGTGAGAAATCTATACTAATGTTTTTTTCCATTTCTGGTCAGTTGAACCTATGGGTAAGAAAATTGAAAAGTCACAACTTTGTGACATATTTTAAAACCATTAATGATTGACGGACTTGGAATTCAGGCCTATAACCCAGAGGTCCTCACTCTAACTCCTTGTAGTTAATCGCGTCCCTCCCTTCCCTTTGTCTTTATTTTATTCTAGTTGCATTTTTTAATTCAATTGTATTTTTAGACAAAATTGTTGTCCAACCAATTACAATAGTTGCGTACCCTTCGGAGAAATGTAAATTATTTTGGGAGGGTTAGGACAGAATGTATAAATATTAAACATATTCAATGTATGACATTTTCAAAAATCATTTTCATCTCTAAAACTTCAAACTGACAGATAATAAATAATAAAATAATGAATACTTGGTACCTTATTGCTCTACAGTGTGAGGTACAAGAATTTATAATCTGTTGAACATAACTTTTCTGTATAACAATTTTTTAACTGTGGCATAGAAGCCTTTTTTTGTCCACGGGAAACACGTATTTGTGTTCTGTTGACGTCTAAAAATCTCCACATAAATTTATTTGCTTCTAAAATATAAAGACGGAGAAGAATGGCAATCATTCGAATTGAGAATTTTCAAATATTTCAATAACTCAGTTTCGTATAAGAAACAATTTCTAACAATGTCCGTTGAGAAAAACACATCCTAAGGACCAAATAATAGATAAACGGTGTTTTGTATATTTTGTTATACAACATATACAGATTGTACTGTACCAAGACACAGTCGACACGGCGACCAGCTGGGGAGTATAGAGGTTCCGTAGTCGTGTCTGTCACTAGAGAACTGGTCAACTGGTGGTAAATTAAGCCATTTAATGATCTTGTCCCTGCCTAATGGTCCTATCAAGTTTATTACAATATATGTACAAGGTCTAGACAGCCCGAGCACTGCCTCAGCTTACCCGGTACGGGATGGTTTTGTTCAACACGGTTCAAGGAGTTAATGAACCACAAAAAAATGTATTCTCAGAAATCTGGTCACGGGAAAAATGCTAGTCCCATAAAAAATATTGGTATTAGTTTTTTTGTACAAATTTAGAACTTTGTATTGCGAGTCTTGTCGTGATTAAAGAAGGACACAATATATACAATAGGTGATATTTTACTCCTTTACACCATAATTGATTGATATTTTCTATATCAGTTTGAAATGTGAACATTCTATATGCTTCTCCATACAAGCGTGGAAACATAAGATAAGAACGAGATTTTTATTAATTAGCGTTTATGAAATGAATACAAAAAAATCTAAATGTACGGTAATAACTAACTCTAGATTTAACGAAACTACGTATCTATCAGTGTTAAATTAAGATCAAACATTTAAGAAGTTCATAAAAAAGATATTACAAAATTGCTCTGTATATTATGTCATCTAACATGAGGCTAGTAGTTAATAAGTTGCATAGTTTTGTTTTACAAAAAACTATAAGTCTTTTATATATCAAATCAAATCAAAATCTGTTTTATTTCAAAAATTGTTTGTTTACAATAGATAGATACAAGATACGAAAAAATAGTCCCGCATAGGCCGTGCAAGACCTGTGCGCGGGACGAGTTCTATTTAAAATTTAAAATAATCTAAAAATTAAAGCTAAATTAATAAAAATATTATTTACAACTAAGCTATGAGACAGCTACAGGAACATTTAATTCTAAGTAACAAGTAGTCGAGTGAATGGAGTTGCATTTACTGATGTCTGTACGCTAAATATTGTTTGGTGTTCTTGTGTACTAATTATTGTTAGGTATTGTATACTGAGCTGATAAGTGTCTCAGACTGATCGAGCCCAATCTCCGACAGCCAACTGCTTATCGAACGTTTGTAAACTGGAAGAGATACCTGTAGATCTCTAATCTCTGATGGTATATTCCTATACAAAAAATTCGCAATATAAAAGGCATTGGTGAGGTTTGCAGATTTGAAAACTCTGGGTACCTGCATACCTACATTAACAGCTCCTCTGGTGGGATAATTATGCGTGATTGGCGTCACTATCAAATCTTGATTGGAATAGGTATATATAAGTAAAGTTTTTATAAAAAGTTGACGCACCGAAAGTAATTGAGTATTTTTGAACAATAAATTTGTAGAGAAACGCCTGTTGAATTGGAAAGCTATTTTAATAATTAGTTTTTGTATGACGAACAATGGATTTAAAATATTATTACTAGCTCCTCCCCATACTATAATTCCATATTGAAGTATTGATTGGACAAATGCATAGTATACAGTTTTTATCTCATCAATGTTTAAAATGTCGCATACGTTTCTAAAAACATAAATTAATTTTCTAAGTTTTGTCTTCAAATATTCAATATGGGGTTCCCATCTTAACCTACTATCCAATATCACTCCCAAGTACTTGTAATGATCTACTCTCTCCAAATGTAAACAACCACAGGTAGAGTTACCTGAATCTCCACAAACGTGCATCACTAGCCTGAGGTTGGCGGGAGGCTCACTACTTTGTCTGAGGAAAATCGGCATATATTTAGTTTTTAAAACATTCATTGATAATACATTTTGGGAGAACCATTTTTGCATAAGGAACATATCTGTTTGCGCTGCATTGAATGTTTGGTCCCAAGTATTACCTTTGAATATAATTGCAGTATCGTCAGCAAATAGAAAGAGCTTTCCTGTGATTGGAAGTTTGTCTAAATTGTTTATATAAATCAAAAAAAGGGATGGTCCCAGCGTACTGCCCTGGACAACTCCGTAATCTATTTCACGTATATCACTAAAATTGTTGTTAATTGAAACTAACTGGCTACGTTTATTTAAATAACTACTAAACCATTTTTGGGCCGTACCACGAATTCCAATGCAGTCCATTTTATTTAAAAGAATATTTCTATCAATGGAATCAAATGCCTTTGCAAGGTCAATGAACACAGTCAATGCTTTTTCATTTCCGTTAATACACTCAGAAATATATTTATTCATAGCGAATAATAGCGAAATATATTTATTCATATATCTCTCACTACATTGTTGCTTTTTGGATGACGCATTTCGTTATTTCTTAAAATATCTAGAGTAGATGTAAAATTTATATCAACAGCAACCTATTTAAGCACTACTTCTTCACACTTCCATATCGTTTGCACAGTACATTAGTACACAACTATCAAGAGGTAAAAATAACAAAAGGATCATTAAAATGTTAAATCATGTCGAGGTTAGTATTTATCACTCCAACATAGATTACCAAGTTAAGTGCTCAGTAAAATGGTTATTTATAGAGAGCGATCAGGAATCAGGATATTTATTGGCTTGCAAGTTGATGGGAAAAATTGCAATTGCATAATATTTCAAGATTACTATAAATTTCATTTAGTGAAGGACTTCATGTTCCAGATACCCTTGTATCCATGCCTGAGGCTTTGCCTTGTTTACTTCAGCTTTTACCAGTTTATAAATCATCGCTGTCGAAGCCCAGTTTATGTTTTTACTGCTCTTTGAGCAACTCTTGCCAAGACGAATTAACCAGGCTATAAATTTCAAAGTGTATCGTCGATTGAGTGTCAAACCTACGCGGTTCCGAAGGTTATTTTTTATATTACAGTATATTGAGCCTCTCACCATTTCTGCCCACACGCATAAGTGCCTCTGATAGTGTTGAAGGTACTACACAAATATTTGTCGTTTTACATCCTCAATATTCAATAAGATTGTTTTAATCATCATTCAAGATGAAATAAACTTACGTTAATCCAGTTTTAATTTTGGAAAACCTAATGAGGACCTTTGTATATACCTTAAAAGTAATCTTAAGTGGAAAAAGTGGGATTTTGCAATTCTTAGGATTGTTGAAGATTTTGGTTTTGGAAATCTGAATTGATTATTTTTTTCTTTTCAGGTAAGAAGACAATTTTTGGCTGAATTATATAACAAATACGAGAATGTGAGTATTTTCTATTACAACATAAATATGGTAATGTGTTATCTGCACTACTCAAAACGTATTTTCATATTCTGTATTACGTTATCTTTGTAATAAATTCCTCCCTGCTTAGTAACATACAACCAACCCATAAAATGTTTTCCTCTTTGATGGTTCGTTTTTTCGTCAATGTTTACCCAAATTCATCAGTAAGCGTGAAAAAGTGTCAAAGATATGTACATCGAAGTCAAACAATTTGTTTGCTCTACTACTTGAAACAAAAACGAAAATGAAATTTGGCTAAAATTGTTGAAAGTATGAGCAGAGCTTTCCTTCAATATTAAGGGCGCAATCTAAGAATAAAGATTCAAGTATTTCAATAAACACTCAATATTTTGAATAATTGATTTAATTTTGATTTAAATTAAAATTGAAAATATTGGTAGACAATGTAAGAAAACACCAAATACATATATCGTTTGGAAATTGGCACAAACTTTTTATCTTAGATCTGGGATTGTCATGGTGTTCCTTGAGTTATATAACCATAAAAGAAATAAATCTGTCTTTACAAGCTCAACGACTGACAATATTTCTATTTCGGCTGTGGTCTTAACTGTTCTGTTATCGTTGTACTATTAATATGATAATTTAATTGGTGATTTTCCATTTAAATCCTGGTAAAATTCATTCCAAGCTTCCCGTATTGATTGACTTCCCTATATCCCATCATGTGACATAAGTTGTGGAACAATCACATGTTAACGAGGACTCTCGACGACTAACGAAGTTAACGACAAAGGGGAAAGATCAGGCTTGTAATTGGCGGGTGAAAGGGAAGTTTTGCGCGGTAAAGTTGGCGGCAGTTGTTATGGCTAAGTTTGAATAGTACACAGATGGGGGATAATATCACACAAGAGTTTGACTTGAGGCTGGAGGATTTCAGACGATAAGTGGTTGCTGAAGATCCTTGTTAGAAAACTTCGTTGATTCAAGCTTGGATGAGTAAATAATTAATTTGGTTAGAAGATGGGTTGGATAATAGAGATTTTGTAGATTTCTCATAAGTACAAAAAATAGAAATTGCCTAATAGATGTAATAGATATATGTTAACAATATTGAATTCTGTGGACACTTTAAAACTGCTCAACGTCAGATAACTGTATCTGGAATTCTAGTTATGGTTGTGATAATTCCTTTCCTATAGACCTATTTAGAAATAATGATACATGTCATTTTGTCTTATTGTAAAACCATTACTTTGGTTTTATATGGATTTATACACTACTTGTCAGAAAGGTAGTAAGGTAAAACAAAAACAGATAAGTAGTTTCATTAACGAGTTTTTCCTTAAACGATCTAAAGGATTTTTAGTAGGCCCCGATGGCAAGGCCGGATAGTTTTCCTAGTTTTCGGCACCTGTTGACACCTTACAACTTCTAGAAACTAGAAAGGGGGACCCTGATCCATGTGAATATGAGTCTGAAACTCGGACAATGAGACTCATTTTAGATGCTTTACGTTTACGATCACAATCAGGAGAGCTGACTACTACAAGATCAGTTAAGGCAAAGCTAACTTGGATTAGAGTGAGAACTGGCTTTGTAGCGACTGAACCAATATTTATGCAAGTTATTGCAATTTATTATCTTCTACTCAAACCACTTGGTTGCGGATATTTTAAATTACATATGGCTGTTTACAGGCAATTGGGTGGTAATTTAGAGTGAGAACGAGTAAAGGATGAGCGTTGAGTGAATAATGTGAAAACTTTGCTATTGACAAAGATCAGCTATTTCTTCAGCCAATGACAATTTAATCAAATGTCCAAAGGCCAAGGACCGCTAAATAGGTTATTTGCTGGTTAGCTAGTATTTCCTAAATTTCCGTCTTTTTAGGATCGAACGACAACATTTTAATTACTTTGCTTGTATTTAGCTACCCCGACGATTGTTTTTATATTATTTAATTGTTTTCATCATGCAGTCAAAGGATATTTTTTAATACATTATTGTGTCTGTTTTGATTTTTACACTATAATCCACAGATGATGCTAGTCTACACGCTTCTGCCATACTTTACCGTACTTGTACCGAAATTTAGTTAGGTCTAAGACCCCCAAACACATAGGTTATCACAGACATGACACCCGATAGTTCCTAACCACGGTAGATTTATTCTCACGATATTTCTTTCTCTCTTTATTGGCTTTTATAGTTTTTGTCGGTTCTCGCTTCACATAAATCTTTATCGCACCATCGCTCCACACCTGCTGCGCCTCCTCCGTTCCTCCCACGACCTCCTCCGTAACCCATCAATGTCTTAATAGGATTACCCCTATAACTAGGTACAGACGGATTCAATTTCTCTGTCGTGGATTACATTTTTGACGAGTTGGGAAAAGTTAGGTGCGAAAATTCAGTAGTGTTGTGTTGAATATAATCTTCCTCTTATGTTATGAGTTTTAAGAAGTCGTATATGCAGCAAGAAAATATCTGTAAAATAATTAAACATTTTACCCTAACAATTGAATCATTGCACCATGAAACCTACGTACTATGTTACCTAATAAAGCAAAGAGATTAGTCCTTGACAATTAACTGACAATTTATTAAAAGACATATTTACTTAAAGAAAAGCTTACGTACTTACTCAATTTACTATTAAGTACTATACTATTTAATTTACTAGAATTCCTAACTTTTCACTGAAGTTCAATTACACTATTAGCATTATTGGCACTTTTCTATGTTGACAGTTTCATTCAGTAACTGCATCGTATCAAATTAGCTTCAACAATTTCGTCCAATTATTCACAGTTTTGCTGTACATAAATAGCCTATAGAATTACAAAAAACAAAATCCACACTGTTCCACAATATTTTTACCTACTATTAACAAAACTCAAAGTCCACCGTTCTTTTCCACAAATTAAGTCTGGACAGTGTGGGTGCCGTTCCCCAACAATGACCAAAGACCAAGGAACTACCCGACCATGACAACTACAACACAGCTGGGCCGAGGCGTGAAAATAAGAGTAAAAACAGAGGGACCGTGGTCGCCAGGGGGCGTCCTTATCTCCCGCGGTCTGTGAAGAATGGCGGGAAACTGTGGTGGTTCATGTGTGAAGTTCAAACATGTGGACTTTCTCTGGTCACGAGGTCACTGTTACTGGTAAATCAAAGATTAAAAGAAAACCAACCAAGAATGTTATAGTCTGATTTTTACCGGAGTGCGGCTGGAGCTCAGCCCTACCTGCGAGGGACCCGACTCACGCACGCACACTCACCACCGTCCTAATTGCCTGAAAGCCCCGATCCCCTATTCACTAAAGAAATATAACATCTGTTGTATGATACCTCAAAATTGCAATTCATTTGATGTTAGATATACAGTTAAATGGTTAGTGTTAATGAATTTGTTGTTTAATTCAATGAAAAATGAGTCCAAACACGAAATGATTGTGACAAGTAGCTAGCTAATAAAAATGTGTTAAAATATTCGTAGCTTTTACACTTTGTAAGCAAAATATATATTGTTTGGTATCATTTTACTAAGCATTTTGAGCTGAAGTCAAAAGCGTTACCAGATTTTATAACAAACGTAAAATTAAAAAAATTGATAGTTTAATTTCCGTGAGCCACCGATGACTCGAGTGGCAGGACAATGGTCCGTCCCACGTCCGTCCTAATCCCTTGCGTCTGTGTGTGTGAGGCCTGCGTGTGTGTGAGTAGGGTCGACCCTTCAGCCGACTTCAGCCAGCCGCTTTCCGTCAACAATCACACTATAGGGTGTTAAAATGTAAGAATGTTGGACCAAGAAATGTCCAATATCAAAGATCCAAGTTATATCTAATGTTTGGTAAATCATGCCAGTAATTGTCAAACAAATACTTATGAACAAAAAAATAACCGACCACTCAAGGAATAATTAATAGCAATGATCCATTAACATGTGTAGGTGTATACTTCAGTTAGAAAGAAGTAGACTTCGCATAAAATGTAAGAACAGGCACGAACAACTACCTGTTTACTATTTTTAGACCCATCCAAATAAATTTCGGGATCTGATATACGGACCGTTTTTGGATGTGCAATAGAGACCAGGTAAAAAATATAAATTATAATACAAAACACTACTTTTTCGCCATCGATAGTGAAACCTTCTCAAATTGCTGTTCATCTAGAACAAATACAATGTTTTTTATTTCCAAACGCTGTCGTCACAGTCAAGGCAAAAGGATAACAGATTGCATGGAGTACACCAAAATTTCAAGACAACTTACATCTTAGTCCCTGTTGGGAAGCACCAGAGTTTGCCCCACCTGTGAACCGCCCGGGTGGGATGGACCCAGCGCAGTCACCCGTTAGAGTTTTAATCGAATTTCTCATCTGTAAAAACCTCAAACGTTCGTCCAGCTGTAAAATACATGAATGGAAACCCAGAGCGAAGCCTTCACAAAGAAGCGCCACAAAAGAGGCGACATTAACGGAAGTGTGAAGACCAAGGTGATGTCCAGGCAAGGGAACCTGGAGGTGTGAATGAACTGGATGACGGTGACCGTGGAAAATTGGCTAGAACACCCAGACTGGTAAAAACTAACAATGAACACCGTCCATGCATATCATGACACTATACACAAGGAAAAAACACAATTCATACAACACAATACACAAGACACGGTGCAGCCTTGACCTGGAGGAGATATTGTAGCATTAAACAATTAAATTATGTATTCTTTCCACAGGCTGATTATTTTTGTGTGCTGAAATTTGCAAGAGATGCTGAAGATGCAATGCTAATGCTTGAATTCCAAGAAAGCCCAAGAGGCCTCATCTAGACTGGCATCAAAGGTTCAGTAGTTACTGAACTGCTGTAGAAAAATGATGCTGAATTTCGTCAATTACAAACATGCTTCTTGTATACAACGTCGAACTATGCACTTTGTCATTCCAACCTAAACAATAATTAAATCTGATGGATACACATGCAAACTGAAGAAAAGAGTCTCTGTGCAATTTACTTTTACCTAGGTAGATGTTAAAGAGTACATAGAGCATTTGGTAACCATACTCCTGATACTAACTGTAGTGCACATTCGAAAACAGAGTACCCTTCTAACTCTCAACCTCAACTTTAATAACTTTTCCTAACAAGAACATCCACCCTCACCGCATCCCCAACTCTTCCTCAACACCCCGTGGACGTCGGCACGGCGGTCTCTACCCGTCAGACATATCATTTATCACCTCCGGGGTAATCAACCCTTTATCTCGTCTGGTGGCATCGTTTACCGCTTAATTGGGGCCCCGCTAATATCCAGTTTACGACCGTGTAAAATCTGACGCCGCGTGATTTACGGCTGGTAAAATGAGTGTAAAATGGGCTGAGAACTGCGCGGTCGACGGGTGATCATTTTGGGCGTCTCGCGGCTTCTGAGACACGACCCGCGGTTTTACGATTATCGTTACCGTTTACGGGGGGCACTTTATACTTCTGGTGAGATTTACTAAAACTTTCTTCGTGTTGGTCTGTCTTCATGATGGATTGTTTCGTACTGCACGTAGTATAAGTATTCGGCTATAAAACATGAAGTAAAAGACTACTACGTACATTTTCCATTCTTAAATAGTAAATAGTAAAACAGAAGTGTAATGACGTTTCCGGATCAGAAACTGACCTCATCATCAAGTAGGAAGTGACCAAAAGCTGCCAAAAATATCTGCACAATCCGGAGAGCGCCGTTGAACTCAATATCTGAAGGTAAATGTAAAAATGGTGAAACAACGAAAAGGAAATGTCAGTAATACTGTTTCATCCATACTATCTTTACTGTGATTCGGTATTTTTTACGTCACTCTTAAGGATAATCGCTTAACGACAAATAACTAACTGATCCTCGCCTAATTAAACCATGACTCGAGATAGTATCGTGGCCTATGAGCTTCTCTTTTACAATCTTTGCCGAAGTCCACTCGTTAATTCAACTTTAACCCCACGAGAAGTACACATGCCTTATGAAACTTATGAAACATGCAAGGTACTGTCCGCAGTCCGCAAAGACCTCATTAGTTAAGACAAAACGGCCAATCAACAGTGGGAAAGTTCCAGTTAGACCACATAAGTAGACGAGACAAACCCAAATTAACCAGACTTGGAGGATTTGATATGCGGACGGTGACAGTCCAAAAACAAACAAACGGAGTGACAGCAACCAGGTGAAATATGACAGGAAAACACTGTGATTGAGTGTGGCATTAGTGTTAGGTGAGCGAGGGAATACTAACTAGGAGAGAGAAGTACGCGAGGCTTCACAATGAGGAGTAACTGACGTGGCTTCTGTGGTACTGGTGGAGTTGCAGGGAATACTCCGATAGTGAACCCATCTAGAAATGACACGTTTGCTATAAAAGATGTTTTTCCGGATAAAGGGTTAAGCGGAAATATGAAATTGAATAATTTTACTCTAAAGGTTTATAGAATTTTACGGTTTTCCATAGGATCCAGAGTAAGAAGTATGGACTGCCGTAAAATTGGGGTTTTCTCAGGAAAGTGCATTTAAATCATCAGAAGGGTTTTCGCTGGGGGCGATGTTGCCAAAACATCGAGTGAAAGAAAACGAAAATTCCTCGCCATCATGCATTTGGCGTAAAATGCGTTAGTAGGGTTCTGTGTGTGTATTTGTGAAGTTATTATAGGAATACATAAATCATACTAAATTCTATTTTTACCACACGGGGTTTTTTTCACGATTGTTCAAAGTTATTATCAATCAGTACCAATACCATATCCAGTTTCAAATCTCTATCCTTAACCTTTTCAATCTTCATATTACTCTAATCTCTTCAAGATTAATCTGATCCAACCCATTGGGTTTATGGTAAAAAAATGTTCACCAATTTCAGTATAGGAATCCTTTAAAGCATTCCCTACTTTTCATCCACTGTCAAATGGAAAATATTTGCAAGTGTTTTCACACTCCGTCCGTACTCAAGTTATACCGCTACTATATTGTTCATTTACGTAAGCCAACACTTATTATTAACTCAATAATCAATAGTTACCTAAAAATCAATATTGATAGTTTCCTTAGAAAGCAGGACAGACAATTTCTTCAGCAGCATTGTGAACGCACGTGGTCGCTGCAGTCCTTATCATGTCTATTTCCAGCTGAACAGTGAAATAGACGCTGTTATGTAGCCTAGTTAATGTTCCTGAATTAGAAAGCAAATACACTGTAGCCGAATAAGCTCACGTAATGACGACTGTTATGTTCATGTCGTTCAAATGAGGGAAATTAAATTTACATTTCGTCTGCCGGTAATTTTGGAAAATCCATTCTTGGCTAGGAAACAGGGTTATTAAGAGATATTTTTGAATCGTCTGTTTTGAACTAACTGTGATAACATTGAGGTCAGTTAGTCTGGTGGTTAGTGTAGAATTCTGTAATGAAAGCACGGTTTCAAATACCGCTGTTTGCCAATAGATTTTAGCAAGCCTACGTGAAATTGCCAGAAAATTTTGAAACTAATCATAGATCCCCTGGTTGAGGGGAAATTTACGATATTGGAGAACTCTCTCAAGTAGATATCAAATGGTAATAGTAATGATAAGTATCAATGACTTTTTATAAAAATAAATCTAAATATTTGATGATTAACGACAGGTTTTCGACCATGGATAAGAATTAGTTACTAGTTGTACCTGGCGGGCGTGGTATTACTGCTACTCAAGTAAATATTTTACTATAAACGGAGATGACGTACTTCCATGACAGCAAAAAACAAATATGAAATACGATACTGTACTTATTTGTAAAGTTTCGATTTTGGAAATCTCATAACAAAAACACCTCATTGATCTTAAAACTAGTTGAGCATTTTAAAGTACGCTGGCTTTGCAGAGGCTCAAGCCGGATTGGGAATTAAAAATATTATAAACTACTCATTACTAATAAAAAAAACTTGATAGTTGTAGTAAACGAAGAAAAAAAATATTTAGTGTTAATCTACAGTGTTTGAACGTATAAAACCTTCAAAACGCATTGTATAGTGATTTCTAAGTTGGATTTTCCTCTCCATAAAATCACTATACACAGTTAAATCTAGTACGTAAACCAATCTACTGTCGTAAACATATAGCGGAGTCCAGTACATAGACAAGACGAAGGATAAATCACAGTTCCCATTTTGAGTGGCTCGAGGCGCTTTGTTGCTTTATGGGCCGCACTTACTGGCCAAATTATTCCTCTGTTGGATCAACGCTTTTTGTACTCCCCCTCCTCTACCCCCTCCACAGGCTCGCAACTTTAAAACATTCCACTTCGGAAAGAAAAGCGTTCTTGGCTCGAGGGTAGATCCCTTACAATGAATGCCCTCGGCGATGCTAATCGATATAAACTAACCCGGAGACCTCAGATAAACCTCCCCTCCGGGTGTGTATAACGGCGGAATGAGGAAGATCATCTATAAACATGCGGACACTCGGGGTGGCTGTGGAGGGGGAGGCAAGTTTGAAAGACCAGATATCACTTGAGAATCAGGGACGAGAGTAAATAAGTCCGACATGAAAATATTTTACGGTCGTAGCGTAAAGTAATAATGATAGTAGTCGAATGGTGTAAGAAATTGTAATGGACGAACGGTGTAAGCAATAATGATAAAGGGCGAACAGCGTAAGCAATAATGGGGTTAAGGGTGTAAGTAAAAATAAATAGGGACGAAAGATGTAGCAACAATGATGACAAACGGTGTAAGTAACAATGATGACGGATGGTGTAAGCAACAATAATGACGAATGGTGTAAGCAATAATGATGACGTACGGTGGAAGAAACAATGATGACTGATGGTGTAAGCAACAATAATGACGTACGGTGTAAGCAACAATGATGACGTACGGTGAAAGCAACACTGATGACGGACGGTGGAAGTAACAATGATAACGGATGGCGTAAGCAATTATGATAACGTAAGGTGGAAACAAAAATGATGACGGATGGTGAAAAATTAACAATGATGACGGACGGTGGAAGCAACAATGGTGACGGATGGTGAAAAATCAACAATGATGACGGATAGTGTAAGCAACTATAATGACGAATGGTGGAAGTAACAAGCATTTGTGTGTTTTCAGAAAAGTAGAATGTTTGAAAAGAAACGAACATTCCCAGACATGAAGAGAACAAAGCTCTATAATAAAATATTGTAAAAATTTTAAGTAGGCCCACTTAGGAACAAATGCAGTTTATAAAGAAACATTTATTAAAATGTAGTTTCTTTGACGTATGAGTAAAAAAGGTAAAGAAAGGGAAACTTGGCCACTTATTTATGAGTTACATACAGATTAAAGTAAACAGTCACAGTTTGTTTGGTTTAAAACACACATTTCTGTCACAAATGGTAAGATTTATGTAAAATAAAATCATACAAACGGAAACAATGAGTTTTAAGTCATCGCACGTAACCTGTTTAACCACTCATAAACGCTTTCAGCAAAAAATGGAGCCATCAGTGTTTACAGGCTAGACGACGCACATTCGAGGTTATGTATGCGTACTCACCTCGAACATAAAATCGAACAGGCAATAAACAGCTGTTCTCGTGACCACAACACTTGTTCATGTCCCATTGTTGAACAGCTGATGCCAATCGTACCAACCTGCCGGCTATTAATTTCCCTTCGCCGACTTGATTGATTTCCCGGTTTCGATTACCTGGATTGATTATTGTTGCACGGTTGGTTGTGGAATTCCGTGTGTTGTGGTTAATGAAAGGGTGCTCAACCCGTAGCCGGTTAGGTTAACTGGTAACTGTTGAGTGGTAACTGGTATTGGTAACCGGTAACCGGTACTATGTATGCAACGGGCCTCGGCCTTTAACTAGATGATTATTGCGAGCCGTAACTAGTCAGATAATCAGAATTGCATTGTAACGGCGCTCTTCTGGCAAAATAAACGACTCAAATGCTATTTTCACAGTGCTTGTGATCTGTGCTGAGATAATTATGTAGACCAGCACAATGAGATTTGAATTTAGTTCAGGCATTTTTCCATTATGATTTGTTCCCCAATAACATTAAATTTAAAACTAGATACGTTAAAAATAACACCATAAAGTAACTAGTGAAGAAATAGTAAAGAATATTTACGTGGTTACAGCAGCTAGTGAATTTTTTTTCGAACTAGTTGTCGTTTTCTAAAGGAGGAACCATCTCGTATTAGAAATACGTCTTATATTTTGTTACTTATATCTAGATATTGAATCTGAGGGCATATTGAGGGCATAGTTATCTAGATATTAAATTGTTTTTTCCCTGGGGAAAAAAATAAAATAAAATATGTTAAAAGCCATATAGCTTAACTAGTATCGAAATCTTTGTTAAATAAAATTATGATGTAATGGCTCATGTATGATGATGTAATGACTTTTGATTATGTAATAAAATGATGGAATCACTTCAACGATGTTTTGGAGTTCGATTTTGTGCGATTTTGTTTATATAAATAGGCTAATCGAAAAACAAAACTTCTAGCCAAGCCGAACCGACTGAGCTTTGACAAACTCATGTGAACTTGTTTTACAAATTACACGATAAAACTATGTGATCTGTTTTTAGAATAACCGTAACCGATACGAACGTGAAAATCACAACGTTTTACAGTTGCAACGAGTTTGTCACGTTAGAGAAGAACTAATCGAGAGTTTAAATCAGCTACATTCTCAGCTCAGTTTGGTTTAACTTCACTGAATTAAACGTAACTTTAACTTAACGAATTTAAACCTAAATCGGAAGAAAGTCGCGGGGAAATCGTCTAAACTCTAATTAACGTTTTTCTCGAGCATTTCCATAAGAAATTCTCCCCTTTATTGGTCTTTGTTTACGCTGGGGAACTTCTGCTTGACTCTTTTGTACCATCAAACACCGGTGAACGAAACTGCCTCAGACATGGTGAGGGGTGTGAAGAAAATTAACTTTTGACTCCAATCTACAATGGTCGATATCCGTAAACCAATCTGTGGATTGAAGACTTTGACGTTGAAATTTAATTTGCATAATCAACCTTGAAATAAGCAAAAGTAAATATAAATTACGAAGAATGTGTTGATAAAAACATCCATGAAACGAGGTTCGTGATGCTTTGAAAAAGTTTATTTATATATATAGATAATGTACGCAGGTCCCTGAAAGTTTTTAATTAAATTTTAGAAAAAATATTAGAAATTTATGTAAAAAAATATTTTTCCAACTATTCTTATTCAAAGTAGGTAACCTCCAATGCTTTTGATAGTAAATAAATATTAATTATAGCCTAAGTTTTGTTTGTTATAAATCTGCAAACTATTTAACAAATTTCTTTGATAAGTACGTTTGATAAGTAAGTAGTTCATACATTTAACATAAGACACATATTTGTGTACTCCTTAGGAAAACAAAGTGTATAATTTATGCGATCAGCTGTTTTACCATACAATTTGATATCACGCAAGACTCATTTTATGTGGAAACATATTACATTTTTCAAGTAAACCTTGTTGAAGTTCCCAAAACACCTACTAAAAGATCATCAGATGGCAATAAAATCTTTTAAATGGGTTAAAAATGTAGTTCCTATATCTAAAACTCTATAGTACTCAAGAAGGATTTATTTTTGTTCTCTTTCCAATCAGCTGATTCCAATGTACCAACGTAACAGGTTTTGATTTACCACTCTCCACATGATTGAAGCAAGGATCAGGCGAATCAGGTGTAATTTTTGCATCCAGCCGGTTCGCAAGTTTTACCGGACGATTGAGGAACAGGTCCCCACTCGGTGTTTCTGATTTGATGCAAACTATTTAGATGAACGGGATTGCTTAATGTGATGGTTATGGCCCCGTTTTGGTCGCATGAGATATTGCGTCAGTTGAAGTGTCCAGTAAATTACAGTAAATTTTTTCTATAAACAGACACAAGTGCTACGTCAAAAAAATATTGAATTAGTTGTGTAAAAGTAGTATGAAAACCACGATCAACCAAAATGAAATCGGTAAAATAACGTAAAAGTTTATACGTACAATGAGATGCAAACCGCACCAAGAGAGATTTGGTCTGTTTTTAAGATTGTATATTGACTATGTACTAGACCTCGTCCCGTGGTCCAAAACTCAACCAAAAGTACGTATTGTCATAAAGTATAAGACATAAAGTATGTATATACCTGTAGGTATATATAGTCAATGGTATTGTGCAAACTTCTCTATTCTCACCCCACACTGTAAATAAAACATGTAGGCTAATTGGAATTTCTTTAATTTGTTTTTATTTTCTGTTTACATTTTGTTGTTATTTCGTCACCAACATAGCAACCCATAAGGCCCATGTTATTTGTTTGGATTTTAAATTCATTTTATGTGCTCATTTTAAGCATATTTTAATTTATAAAGGGATTCTGCACATCTACAGGCAAATATCTTTCTAACAGTAAGCGTAGATTTTCCCAGCGATGCACAGGAGCTGAGAAAAACGTATTTTAATAAACATGCTTGTCTAATAGAACTAGCCCCATGATAAATCTCCACAAGAAAAGTTTAATTTCCATTTTTGACCCAGTTAACTTAATATTTTCAAAATACAAATAAAACATGTAAATATAGAACCGATAACCTTTCTTATGGTACAACCTGCCTGTAATTCGGTGCAGTAGTATGGTCAGGCTAGCTGTCATACGTGTTGCAAACATTTTGTAATATATGAGATATTGATAATCTGGTAAATTTGTTGTTGATTTTGTAAATTAAATAAAAGATTCTGTATTATCACACACAAGTATACCAATTCCTAATGACTCTTTTCTACACTTGACCTGTCTATTTTAAAGTTATTTAAAAATAAACATAGAAAAATAGTAAAAATCAAACTTTGAAAACCTCCCAGTCTCCTCTTTACCTATCTTATCCCTATGGAATCACTTGAAGATTTCCCAACCCACGGGAACATAGCATAATGAACTCAACACGACCAAATAATTCCCTTAAAAACTTGTAGAAATCTCCCACCGTTCATTTATTGTAAACTCTTTCATCTCGTCCCTTCTAGAATTGTAACCTTCAAACACAAGAAACTGCTTAATCCTGTAATGAACAGACATTGTAATACAAAATATCAGAGGAAAGTTCCCTCTTTATCAGGCATTGTTTACTTCAACAAGTTTGCCGACTTGCCAGAGGGCGATTTGAGCATCAGTTAATAAAACTTCTCCAAACCAGGGGAACAATAATGCCATACTGCTTTGAACATTTTCAACCAAACGTGAACTTTATATCCTGAGTGTAAATTCTGTGAAAATTTTGTTGATCAATAGAAGTTCCTAAAGGTTTGATTTCTTAGAAAAGGTAAACCTTACGGTTTAAAATTTTATTGATTTTGGTAAACGTGATGGTTTAAATTTTATACTTTTTGTATACACTATTCGGTGTTCAGCAATATTTTTAGGATAATAAACTGCAACTATAATTTGTCATAGGGCATACTCCTTTGACAATTCAGTGTGAATGAATCTGAAATCGAGTAGTTTTTTCACAGTGATCTTGAATTCACACCCAGTTCTCCTATGCTTAGGGATATTTATTAATTGTGTATATGTTACCTACACTGTAAGTCGGTGGCTTGGAAAACCCAAGCTACGATTTTAGATTTTATCATATAGAAAATTTCCATTTGTTACTTGTGGGTTTTGAACCTAACCTCTCCTGTTCAAGTATTTTGCTCCAACCACTAGACGAGCTGTATCCCAGAAGTTTTCTAACAGTCTCATAAATAATATTGTTAATTTCATTTTAATAATAATATGTATATTATCTTTTTTTAATATACACCAAACATAGTGAAAAGCAGTAAACGGTGGACATTTGGAAATCTAACAACTAAACAAATTTCACAATCCATTTTGATTTTTCAACCTTGTCAACTGGAAAGGCGATTACAGACTGAACCGAACTCGTTTTGACAGTAAACTCCCGATTATGCAAATATTCCAAACTGTCATCGTCCGGATCAGCTGGAAACTGTTGCAGGGAAGACTCTTAAAAGTGGTTTTCAATTGGCCACCATGGTCCGAACCTGTAGGTTTACGATGGTTAAACTTACACCTGGAGGTATCGTTAGTGCAAGTAGGAGAAGATAGTCGATAATTTAGACCAGTTTGGAGACAAGTTGATCGTTATTGAGGTTGGAAGGTGGAATCAGGCGTGCATATTAACCTAAGGAGGCTAAGTAACGATCTAAAATTCATTGACATTGTGTTTGTAGTCGCTGGATAACGTTATTTACAAATAAAAGGTCAAATACATGGATACAGTAATACAGGTTATATTGAGCGAGCGAGATTTTGAGCCTTAAAGATTCATTTAAAGCTAACCAAGTAGTCTGAAAAGTCTTCTTCGTCGATGGAACTGTGATGTTTCGGTCATAAACATTTGGTACATTTACACGAAAAGATTACAAGCATTTGGCTTAATTATAATCCTGATAATGCGTGGTGTAGCCGGCAGACCTATTGCTTAACGTAAAAATATTATTTGCTTACTAAATTATATTTTTTCTTACTTTTACTTTCTGTGTAGATGTAAAGCCCATACTATCCTCACAAAGGTGATTTTTTTTTAGTTTTTAGGCTGTTAACAATTTTTTTAGTCTTGTCACAATAGTAGGTGTTTCGGGTCATCTAGGTTACCCGTATTACATGGGCGATGTACCTGGTTCCATCCTGAAATCCAGAATTTCTTCAATGGGAAACTTCCGTGGACGTCTAAAATACGGGTTTTCATCGTAGTATTAAGAATATTACGATATGGCTATTTATTCAATAGGTATAGCAATAAATAATTTAAAATGATTAGCCTAATACATTTTATGCATTGGTTGATCTACTATAGTACAACTTTGCCTGTCAGTTGTGTGAAAACCTCATTACAAGTCATAACATGCCAGTCTCGTACCATGATAATGTATCCAATAATCGGTCAGTTAACACTGAATTATCAGCTGGCCATGGAGGCGCAAAAAACGTAATGGGAGCTGGTGCTGTAACGACACAATATTTAGTTATTCGAGGCACGCTTTGCAATCAATTTCAGGTTTGGGAGAAATAAAATCAACGGAGGAGATCGGAAATTATAACATGTAAGGTTGGTAGTAATGAAACTCAGCAGTAGTAAATCAATTGTTGTAGCGGCCACTTATGCGAGATAATATTCCCAAAATAATGAATACAAAAAAATCCCTAATGTTGACAAATTTAAGAATACTTTGTAAAAGTAATTTACCAATGTTGAACTAGCCTTACTAAAATTACAAACAATTCGATGTTATTTTGATACAAATTAATATATTTTTTTAATTCAATAAAATAAGTTTATACAAAAATTCATTATTATCAAATTTACCAATTGAGTTCAAGGAAACAAATGAAAAAAACATACTAGGGAAATACATTTTAAATGTTTAAAGTTAAGTTAAATATTATGCTTAATCGTTTTGTTTGATCATTTTAAAATAGCAACAGGCTTTAAAAGGTTTAGGGCTAGTTTTTATAGCGTAGTAAAATGAGCTAGATTCTAACAATACATGTTGGGCGTGATATAATCTAGTAGTAGAGCACGGGAATTCGGTCCCCGAGGTCCCGGGTAAAAATCTGCCAATAACCAATGAATTTTATCCAAGTGATTATGCCGAAACCTATACCTATGCCTATTCTACAGTAAAGTTGAAAAAATTCCCAGACTAAGTTCTAGAAAAATATACAGTACACTATTCAGTCCAAGGGGTTCTGATTTAATCTCTGCCAAACACTACAAATTAATGTTGTTATCTGGGAAAGTGATGATGGTGCATGCCTCCCTAATCTCCATATACGTTTTCCGCAGATTCATGCCAATATTTCAAAGGAAATGTATCTCACTTTAAAAGTTGAAACTGAGAGATATTTTATAACTCATTCAACATATTATAATTTTTTTTAACATACTCCTATCCAAATCCAAAATCTTGTAATTTGTCATCCATTTTTCAAACATAGCTAGAATTTCTCAACCAAACCAATATAAAAGAATAAAAACACATATCAAAAATTCAACTCTAAACTGAAAATTCCTGATCACTTTTCCACACATACCTGTACTGTGTACGTGGCAATGCTGCAACAACGAATCAAATCAAGCACCCTTCAAGCATGTTAAAATGACGAATGGATGAGCTTGAGCTCCGATTCCCAGGGGGAGGGGGAGAATCTGAACGAGATTAGATAGAAATAAATCGCTTGAGAGGCTGAGTGTATTGAAGGGGTAGCAACTAGTTGCATTACAGTGATTAATATACTCGGCTTAACGTAAGGGTGGGGCGAGGGTAACATATTGTGCCTAATAACATAACCAGTGTCGGATTTGCCAACTTTAAACTCAATTATTGCCAAACTACGAGTACGGTGTGATTAAGTTAGGGTATGAATTATGGCTGGGGTTTTGATTGTGGTGAAATGGGCAAAACGTGGTTTAAGGTTAAAACTAGAATTGCGGGAAAATATGTAAAGATAACAATACTAGTTTGAAGTGATTAATTTGTTAAAGCATTTTTTATGGTGAGAATCCTTTAAGGTCTGTAGAGAGAAGGTACATGAGTGAGGTTACCAATTACTAGTGTTTTTAGCTTTAACAATATTTGTAACATTTAAAATTCTACAGTAAATACAATTCAGTACAAAATTTACGTTTTCGTAAAATTATTTATCCGTACCACCTTACTGTATTTGAAAGCGGTCACTAAACTATGGCATTTTAATTTGTTTGTCCTATAGTATAGGTACTGAGTTGCTATGTATTTAACAACATTTATGCTAGACGCAAATTATGTTGAGCTTTGGAGATGATTTACAGGTTAAATTGTTTAAATGAAGTAACTTGCAAAACAAGTGATTCTTCGTTATTTAGCTCAGCAAATTTTATTCATTCTACCCCTGTGCGTATAACGGATTTTACTCATACCTCAAAGTATTTGTGTTTGTATACATTATTAGATTGTATACATTGTATACATTAATGTGTAGTTCACTTCATTGCGTAAACATGTTAAGTATTCATTTTAATTTTATAGACACTAACATATGTATAACTGCCCTAAATTCCAGCCCTCAAGCCATTTCCCCTCGGGCGTCACTTTGTAAAGATTTTATATCCATTAGCATACACCGACAACAGCGAAACTTCTAATTTCTGTGACAAACTTCACACTTCGTAATGACAAGCCATAGTTTATTTATCAGCTGTAATTCCTCGCAGTCTCATTGTTTATCAGATTATACAGCTGACAGACTCAATCAACAGCTGTGAGTTGGTAAATGCAAATGCGATGGTTTCATATTAACATGCAATGTATCATGTATCTTACCCTAAAGTTACTGTGACAATAATAATGTTGATTCTGTTGATGGGGAATTCCCCACCAGGAAAATTACTTAACTATTGTTATACCTATCACTGTACGATCCACAGTTTGTCAAAGTTTTAAATTCTGGACCAGCAACTTACCACCTCTTTCTTCAGAAACTATTAAGTTACTAAGTTCTGAATTTTTGAAAATTTCTATCATATGGCTTAATATGTCTGATTTTCTACTAATGTTGTATGATCAACCCCCCCCCCTCCTCCCAACTATAAACCCCCACTTAACCTCCTCCCTTAAATATCTGTAGGGATAAGTTAAAGACAGTTTTAAGGTATGTTTCTAAACCGCTAGACCAATTGATTTCGTGTTTTTCTACCGACATTAATACTTGCTACAAACAATTAGAACAATATTTACAAACTATTTCTTGACATCGCATTACTCCTATCGGTTAAAAAGTACCCACGTTGTAAGGTACACATATGTTATAGGAAATACGTATTCAGTCCAAAAAGGTCATTGAAACCTAATTAGATATGAAACAACACATGCTTGAATTTTTAAAGTAGAATGAAAAGTCTACTTACGACTTGAGATATCAATAGTCAATGATAAAACCTTCAATAGAAAGAAAATAATTTGTAGTATAGTACTGTCAGTTAATCCCAAATATGGTTTTTACCAACGTTTTTAATATAAATTATACCGAATTAAATATTCAAACCGCCTTTCCTAAGTTCATCTTATTTCCTAGTACTGTATTTTCCTTCTTTCATTATTTCCCTTCTCTCCTAGTTTCCCCTTATATGTTTAATATTTTGTGAAATAAAAAGTAGGCTCATTCAACTGATTCTTGGCAGTGAACTCTCAATCTTTACCTCATAACTAATAAAGTATGAAAAACTGTCTCGTAAAAAAGTAAAAAGAAACAACGGTTGTTTAATGGCAAAGGAGGGGAAATAAAAAATCGGGAAACAAGAGAACAAAACTCGAGACGCCTCGGGGTACAAAGTTCCTTTAATTGAGCCTGTGATACGTCCTAGGGGGGGGGGGGTTGTCCTAGGGGGGGGGCTTCTGTACCGCCACGGAAGTAAAATAATTATATTTATGTTAAAAACGTTCTCTTCATTGTTATGTTTCTTGGTAGATAAAAATCACAATTATGGCTAGCGAAAATTGACTGGTAATTATTTTAAGATTATACACATTGAGAGTTTCAACGTGAAGACTGTAAAATTAAAAATCGCTGAATAGTCTTTGGTGTGAATTGTAGATTTCTTAAGTGAATTTGGAAAGGTGTAGACGTACAAGTTTTCGAAGTGCGAAAATTGATTCTACGTCGACACCAGTTCGATTCAATGCGAAAGTGAATGAAAAAAATGTTAAAGACAATATGTTCGTTGATAATGTGAAGGTCTGACTAACAGAAACGGTATGGACCATCATCAACAGTAGTAATGAAGTCATGGGCCCGAATATTATACTGTACAGTACTAATAACCGCAACAGCTGTTTTGGACGTTTATTGACAGTTACAATTAAATGTTCGGTTGTGGCTAATAGGGGTTCAATTGTTGTAATACTATCATGAACAGACACGTTAAACAATCAAAAAAACTTTTTGTTACAAAATATAAGTATTTAATCACTGAAATAGTAACAACTCTGTAATACAATAATACCTTCACCGCAGCAAACCTGCACACTAAGCGAATTTACATTTAACTAGCTGGATTTCTACTAAAATATTCCCTAAAAATTGTCAGATTTATTTCCTACATATTTAATTAAAATTAATTTTAGTGAGTACTTAGGTTTGCTACTGCAGGGAAGATAACGAGATCTGTTTTTTTTTTGTTGAAATGTCGATAGCTTAGTATTAAATAAACAAGATTATCAAATTTAACTTAAATATATCCATAAACAAGCAAACTACAACAGTTTATTTATTCTCCATAAGAATAACATGGGAATTTTAAATTTTAAAATTTTAAAATTATCTCCGTAACCGTTGGGCATACAACAACGCTTCAATATACAACATTATTTCTTTTTTTAAGCTCTACAAACTTGTTTGGAGAGAAATTATGAAATTTTGTGTTTTTAGGGCGAAAATGGGAAAAATCCATTTTTACCCCATAAAACCCCCATGAACTCCCAATCCCATAGTCCGATTATACTGGAACGTTCGAAATAAATGTAGGTTTACACGTTTGTACCAAATTGACCTCAAAACGAAAAAGTAAATCGGTCCCGGGTCTAAGTCTTACCATGAGACCTGCGGTAATAGCTTATTCCCTATATGGGAAATTCGTTATAACGAAATTTGGATAAACTTAAATGAACTAAGTTAAGTTTTCTGACAAGTGTGACGTCATTCATTTATGTTTATGATAAACATACAGTTTCTGTTTTGATATCCGTGTCTCTGTCGGGTTGCTACTTCAAATTTAATTTAAATTAGTCACCAACGAGTAAATATAAGGTTCAAAATAGATTGTCGTAGTTGGACTTGTTAACGTTTGGTTCATTAAAAATATGTGTTTACTAAATTCCTGTTCCCCGGCTTGAAAGATTGAAAGATTCAATAACCTATTACTGGAAGCCACGTTTACCAGGCCATTTTGCGGGCAGGTTACTTGGCTAAGGTAACTTGAAATACATAAGACACTAGTAACCTGTCCCATAACCTGCCTGCTCTACTGCCCTCGTGCAACGCGGCTTGATGGTAGATTTAAATTGTGTATCTATCTTAGAAAATACAAGTCTTAAAATGGAGTAAAGGTTTCCATTTGACCAAATATCACCCGTTACAAGTACTTGCAATTGTTACAAATTTCTAAAACAATAAATTAACTCTGCAACAGTGTGGTTTACGTGTCTTTGTTAATATTTCAAACAATTGTATTTTTTTCTGTTGGACAATTTTTCACCCAATATAGTCCAACTCCAAAAGAAGCTGATTTAAGTATCACTACAAATTACGTTACTTATTTGGACACTTTTTAACCACATATTGGAGATCCTGGAATAGTTACAACCAGAAACCCCTAGCTGACTAATCCTTATATAAATCCCAAAGTACCCATGAACTTTTGAGAAAAACTACAAGTCACACCCCCGTAAACCATATACTTAAAATATTCGTCATGACGAGAAACCTTGCGCACGACCTTAAAGGGAAATTTTTGAAATAGTGGATGGTTTCACTATTTCAAAAATGTCCCTTTAAGGTCGTAATTACTTTCTAAAGGGAACTTTCCATGTACCTAATGTTAAAAATACCTCAGCTGTACTTATTTGTTTGTTATTTTTTAAATTTATTACCTTATTGAAATCAGGTGTGATTAATTGTTTGTATTATTTTAATCTGTTTTGTTTATTTCAGCTTAATTTACTTAGACAATCAATAGTTTTATTAATACTCATGAAGTCAAACGGGGTGAAGCCCCGGGTAACAGCTAGTATTTATAACTTTCGCTACTACAAGAAATGTTTCCCCCACATAATAAACTTAAGTTGTTTATTCCAAAGTAATGGAGCATTTAATATACAAAATATAGTCAGCTTATTAACCACAATCTGTATAGCAATCCCTCTGATCCACCTATCGCACCAATCCGCCAATCAACACCGGCAATCCCCCATTAAGTCCGCTTCACTGTTTTACATACAGCACTGCAAATCCGATTTAAATTATGCCGATTTTATGATGATGCCTAAATGAGCGGTGTGATGACCTGTTGGGCGCGTCCGGTTGTAAATAAAGTCGTCATTGGTGACGAAGATTGGCTGCGAGACGATCATTACAGGTTATCATCTACATACCTGGTGCCTATCACACCCCTGCCTCTGGGCGGAGGCTGTGAATTTAGACAAACTGTCGCTGGCTCGGCTGTTTGGATGATTTAGGGGTGTTTCGGTGGATCAGCATTAGGTTGATTGAAAGTGCCTCTGACAAGTGATCTGATAATTGGTTAAATACGGACTACTTAAAGTAGGAATATGGTTTGTGGTAATTATTGGTGTATATTAGCAGCAAGTGTCCAGTTTTTGTACACAAAATAATGCTATATTGAGTAATAATTAAAACTAGAGGTCGTCCAGTGGTCGAAAACTCGACCAAAAAAAGTAATGTACAGACTTCTCTATTTTCACCCCACGCTGTAAATAAAATATATGATTGGCATTTCTTCCATTTGTTTTGATTTTCTGTTTATATTTCAAATTATTGAGTAATAATTTATACTAGAGGTCGTCCAGTAGTCGAAAACTCGACCAAAAAATGCAATGCACAGACTTCTCTATTTTCACCCCACGCTGTAAATAAAGTATATGATTGGAATTTCTTCCATTTATTTTGATTTTCTGTTTATATTTCGTTGTATTTTCGTCACCACCATGGCAACTCATAAGGCCCATGTTATTTTTTTATATTTTAAATTATTTTTTGTTTACTTTTTGAGTCTATTTTAATTTCTAACGGGATTCTGCACATCTACAGGAAAATATTTTTCTAACAGTATGCGTAGATTTTCCCTGGGATGCACACGAGCTGAGAAAAAAGATTTTAAAGAAACATACTTGCCTATTAGTATATAGATGAGTATATAGATGAACAGGGTTCTTGCAGCTTGCATTATTTTGTATTAGCATTTACCTTGCATTAGTGAATGTTATTATTTTTTAAAACACTTTTTCTTTTAGGAGGAACTAAAACAATATTAGTTTCTCATGGTCTTTACTTCAAATACTTGGTATCAAAAGGTTTGACTGACAGCAACAGCGTCAATGTTATGTATGTCTACAAAATAATTTTGTGACAGTTGATTCAAATTTTCAATTCCTGAGTATTATTAAAATACGGTTTGTCTTATATTATTAGGACAACTTTATAATATAAGACACACATCTAAGGAAAATTCGAGAAAGGCTTTTATTATCATAATTCACGACGACTATTAGCAACAATGGTTGCAATACTTTGTTTGTTCCTAAAATTAATTAGAATTAGAAATGAAAATGATGTACTTAAACTTCCCTAAAATAATTGTATAAACTAAGGTAATATTTTAACAGATTTAATACTTAGTTTTAAATGATAATTGCACTTTGGTATTTTCACGCAGTATAGAATGTGTACTAATCATAACAAATGTAATGAACGAAAATATTTTAGACAATGCAATCTTTTACATCAACAATTTACAATGTCGTAACCAACCGATCTTTTCTTTCCAAAAGTCATCAACTACACTTTCCTCACACGTCTATTACTCACAACAAAAGACAAGAGGGAATTACTTGGAAGAATGGCAAGTTAATGAAGTATTTTGCGCATTTACAAGTAATTTGATCCGCTGTATTGTAATTAAAGGGAAATTGAGTTAAGACTGGCAAATCCGGCGAAATCAGGCCTTGGGAGGCGTCACAGCACAATGTGTCAAGTCATTAGACATTCATTAACAATGCTTTGTTACCTTTGTTGTTGTTTTATTAATATATAATACGTAGTGAGTCAGCGGAGGCTGTCTCCAACGCCGTAACCGGGCTAATCAAATTGGGTTAAGGTAGTAAAAGGTCAGTAAGGGACCTCCAAGAATTAAAAGGACCTTTAAAACAATAACTTTGCATCGTGTAGTGTTAACTATATAAAGGTATTTAGCAATAAAATTATTTTCTGTGGAAACAAAGTTAAACATAGTATTGAGGTAACAGGTTTAAAGTACAGTAAAAACCTTCCTCGTTAATATTTTATTTATATTTTTTATGTAATAATATGATAGAATATTTTACAAAATAGTTATAATATGGTAACCCAATCCGTACTTTCTAACCGATAAGGAAATATTAGTGACCTATAAAAAATCATATTACAGGGAAACAGTTTCTTTTTAGCGAATTTCCCTATAGGGAAGTAGCTATTACCGTAGGTGGCATGGTAAGACCTAGACCCGGGACCGATTTACTTTTTCATTTTGATGTCCCCAGAGGCCAAAAACACCATTCGTTCAAATTTTTATATATGTATATGTATATATATATATATATATATATATATATATATATATAGACTTATATATATATATATTGATTCGTCAATTACGATTCGAAGCCATTTTATCGCGAGAGGTTTCCCGGCAAGCTCTTTTGTCTTTCGCGAGCCAGATGATAGGCAATCGAGTTTTGAATCGTGGGGCTTGACGATATATATATATATATACGTCCGTGAACGCGATAACTTGAGTAATATTTGTCAGATTTTGATGAAATTTGGTTTAAAGGTGTAAAGCGGAATAAACTTGAATGAGTTCGCGAACCAGCATGATCGGACCATGGGAACGGGGCTTTACGGGGGGTTTTATGGGGTAAAAATAGGTTTTTCTCACTTTTGACCCTCAAAACACAAAATTTCCCAATTTCTCTTTAGACCTTTTTAAAGAGCTTAAAAAAAAACAATTAATTTAGTATATAAAAGTATTTTTGTTCGGTTAATAGTAACGGAGAAAATTAAAAAAATTGTAAATTTAAAATTCCCATGTTATTCTTATGGATAATATTGTCAAATGTTGTAGTTTGCTTGTTTATGGATATATTTTGTATTTTGATCAAATTTATTTATTCTGTACTAAGCTATCAATATTTTACAAAAAAAACACACTTTATTAGTTTCCTTGTAGCAGCAAACCTAGGTACTCGTTAAACCTAATGTTATTAAAATATATTTTATTGAAAATCAATTAAGACAAATGGAAATTTGCTTAGTCGGCAGGTTTGCTGCGGCAGGGGTATTTAGATTGTACATATATTATACAATCATGTACATTTTGAAAAATATGTATCCATTCAATAATAAAATTTGGTTTAATTTGATAAAAAAAATCCACTGATCAAAGATATTCGTGCACATAGGCCTATTCCAGTTTTGATATTGTGTTTGCCCCAATTTTCCCACTGAACTTTTGGGCTCTCAAACTAGGGGTATTTGGAAAGTAAATTATGATTTGTCAATATTTTCTCAAATTAATGCTACAAAAGACTAACTTATTTACACATTTGGATGCATTCCATAGCAAAGCTGAAATTGAACCAGATTTAAGACAATAACCACTGAACTAGGTTAAACAACTTGAATCTAAAGAGGTTCATACTTATACTAACGCAATAAGATAAAACTTAATGCTATAAAGCTATAGTAGTTCTTGGCAGCCCCTCATAGGGATTTTAATATTTTATGGAAATGCTACAAACTCTTCCCACTCGACTGCGTACAAAATGCCAAACATTGCGTTGCATAAGCTCCTTACGTCCAAGCTATTTATGACGGAATACACTTGTGACTGAGCTTCGCTTGAGCTATACGGTAAAAGATCATGAATAAATATATGTAAAATACTGCTTCACGAGGTTTAACAAGGAAAAAGTCATGGAACTTGTCTTTACCAAGCATGTATTAATATATTTAGGCTATATGAAACAGCGATATTATTGTTGCAGAAATTGATTTGGAGATCAAAAGAATATTCTTGAGTTTGAGATTCTTTAAGAAGGCTTAAACCTTTGTAAAATAATGTATATAGTATAGGTTGGGGAGTTTTTCTCTTGAAAAACATTTTTGAATATTTCTGTTTTGTAAACACGCAATAATTTTTTTTTCAAAAAGCACGCTGCCTAAACCTAATATGTACTATTTAGTACAACAAATAAGTTTTTCCTTTCTCAAAAGTTTGCTGCAAACCTATTTATTGTAAAATTATATAATGTATCCTGTGTTAAATGGAAATAAAAGACAAATTCATAGAATCGATTTTCACCAACTAACAAATTAAACATTTGCACTTGTACACCAAAATTTTGTACATTATGTAATGGACCCAGCTGTTCCTGATCATTGGGCTTTAAATAAAAATGATCCTGACTAATGAAACAGCTGATCTTAGTTAGGAACAAAGCTACACAGATAATCTCACACCATTCTACACTCATCCTTTATCCATATTTGGGTTAAAATACGTACCTAGGTGGCGTTCCTATCTCAATGATTGATAATTGATAATGTGATAATAACATGTACAATTCATAATGTATTTTTCAGACTGTTAAAGTAGTGATTTGTGGTTGTAACAGGTACATTTAACTGTATCCCACCACTCGACCAGCAGTGTTGTATTGAGAGATCAGTAGGCAGTGTGGCTAGTCAATAGCCACTAATTGCTGTGTACTGCCTGTAGCATTTAACTTGTGCACTGCAGTCTGTTCTTTCTAATAGGTTGGATTCTAACTTACTGCATTGTGGTTATAATGTGTAACATAAAAAATCCAACCAAGTAAATGTATAATACTAAAATGTTCTGAAATTATGGTTGAAAATCCAAATCCGAAAAGGAATCTCTAATAGTTACTTTATAGACGAATATTTATCCTGGTGTCTTCACACTAATCTCTTAATTATTAGATCGACATAATCTTTCGTGTAAGATTTTAAATAATTTCGAATCAGATGTAAATAAACGAGTTTTGTAAGAATTGTTTTTGTATGTGATGGAAGGAAGACATGACATTTTACCAATAATCGCTTATTAAACACAAACTATTGGTGTACTCTTATTATAAACGTAACATAATACGGGGCGTTTTTAAGTCAATAAAAACGCGATATGTTGGTAAAGATAATATTTCAACCGTTTGGAATTTGTCCATGTAAATAATTTCCTATAATAATAATCCTTTCATATACTCGTTAGTGTTCAAAGTTTGTATCTGGATGTAGTGTGATGGAAAAGTTAAATATCAAATACTCACTGTTTTCAGACGATGTTTTTCGTAACACTTTATCCACGTGGGTCTAGTAATGTAGTTCTTAACGGTTTTAGTAGTCACGAAAGTGGCTTAACATTTCCTCAAGTTGTACAAGTACAGTGTACCACAAACCGATGGTAGTCCCCAGACGATCTACTGAGGTCCGAACCCTAAACCTGAGCTATGTAGGAGTAACAAAGCTACTGATTATGAAACGTCCATTCATTCAGAGATTAGACCTCCTACACTTCCACAATAGACTATACGGGGTTTAACATAACATGTACTGGCTTTTCCCTTCAGTTGTACAGTGTGTGTGAAAACACCAGTAGAGTTGTTAAGAGTATGATAGCTTGCACGGTAAAAAACAAGTCGTAGCTAACTATGTGAAACATCTAACTAAGTCTACTAAGTTAGATTCAACAGAATAATTGATTTTCGTAAACACGAAACTACTTGGCATGTATGACCAATATAGTAGTCAACAAAAACTTGATCGTCTACTGCTTGTTTGGGGGAATTGTTTTGTTAAGAATTTTAAAGTTCTAATTTTTAGTACAATTAAACAGAACATTTACGAAAATCGTTTCGTCAAAATTCGAAAATCCCATCCATAGAACTGCCATTGCACTATCTGCCTGTGGCTCATTTTGAACATTTTCTTCTTTCAAAACCCAGTAACGACTTCAAAATGGGGATGGAATGTATACTTCTTGGTGGTTCAAAATTCAAAGACCTTACCAAGAAGAGTCCAACTCCTTTCTTAAGTCAATTCCATAACTGGAACTGCTACAGCACTATCTGCCTGGCTCATTTTGAACATTTTTTTCTTTTAAAGCCCTATAAAAAACATCAAAATGAATGTTCACCTCATGGTAGTTATAGATTCGGAGGTGTTAGCAACTAGAGTCCAACACCTTCCTCAATCAAAAGAACTGCGTGCAAATTTCACTAACAGTAACCAACTCTGTCTGAGGCTCAATGGAACTAAAATAAACCCCTTAAAACCGCAATAATTTCAAAACGGTACTGGTATGTAAATTCTATAGTCAAAGACGTCAGCAAGATTCAAACACCTTTCTCCGATGGAAGGCAGAGCGTGAAGATTCCGCCAGTAACAAGGTAGCCGAGCTTCGTGTAATGAAGGTACGCTGGCAGATCTACTGTATCATTACACGATAGTCTGTCATTACAAGACCGATCAGCTGATTGTGGTACGATAACACAACAGCGGCAACGCCATTGTACCGCATTGTTACTCTATGGGATCCTGTAGCGATTAGACAATGGTGTATTGTTGCCGCGTAAATAACTGCTCGCCACTTTCGGCTGCGAAAAAGCGCGCGAAGTGTTGTGAAATATCGCATATGAGAATGAGTTTTAACTGGTTATGAATTGAGCAATCTTTTGGTCCGTATGTATTAATGTGATATTGAAGGATAAGTGGTAAAAATTGTGTAAGTCTTTTACTGTCTAACAAAATTATAGCAATGTAGAAGTGCACCTATTGTCGATTATAGCATCTGTTATGTTCCGATCAACTATGGATTACTTGAAAATTAATCAAAAATAAATTCTCACATTGTTGAAGATGGTAAGCCAAACATGTTCTCCTAGTGCAAGAAACTGGTTACAGATGGTCAATATAAATAGGAGTTCTCTTCAGTTTACACCATTGCCGTTAAAAGTCAAACATTTGGAAATTCAATCATTACAAATTGAAAGGATCTCTAATTGTAAACTATATACATATTTCTCTCTTCATCAGCTTGGAAGAGAGCTGGTCTACTAGTAGACCGCGGGTCTTCGCTCCCTTATGTGCCGAGTTCAAATCCAGCCAAATCACCAATGGATTTGATCTAATCAATGGATTAGTGGATCTGCCGCAACCTCTAGGTCTTAGGAATATGAAAAACTATTTTGGGCTAGAGCATATCATTTGAAAAAATCTCCCCATCATCTATCATAGTATACAAAATAGGAAAACAAAACTAATTCCCATACTTTGAGAGGCTTTTTTTACTCCCAGAGTAAAAAAAGTTAACCATCCGAATAGGATTTCACTTCAGTTTTCAAAATCGATGCTTATCACAATGGAACGAGACAGCACAGAAAATTATATCTTTTTTCGAGATTTACATGATTGGGAAAATTTTAGGTAATGTGTCAAATTCACCAATTTTAGTGTACACCTGTACACCCATTATCCAACTACATTGCCACTTTTATGTTTACGTATCACATTTGACCAATAGTCAATGGTATCTCTAAAGTCAGCTACCTACAGATCACTGTGGTGCAACGGGTCAAAAGTCGTGAGACAATGGTATTGCAGTAATTGTCAATTGTCAATTATTGTCAGATGCATCGCGCAATAGTCTCTTACTCCCGGTGTGTAGCACTCAGGCAGTCTCAAGATTGGTGATGCAACATGAGAAAGCCGAAGATCGGGGATGGTGTTGACTACTAATTAAAATACAGAAGTGACAGTGCGGTTTAGTAGTGACGTAATGGTGTGATGAACCAACTTTGCAATATTAGAAGAAAATATAATTTCAATTGTTTGTTTGGTGGGTGATCTCAGATGGTGTAGACATAATCGCACTATAGTCTACACATTAATATACATTATATGGAATTAGATCGTATGGTTGCAATGTCAATTAAAAATTATAAACAACTATTAGAATCTATTGTACTATTAACATCTAAGAGCCGTCACTAAGTTGAGAATCCAATGTTATAGTTTATAGTTGTAATTGTACTGACAAATTTCTTTTTGTAAGAAATTACTTACGTAATCCTGTCATAGCTCAATAAAATATGTCAATTCAGGACATGTTTCGGTGTAACACCATCGTCAGCTTCAGTTACATATGTAGAGTTGATCAGTAGTTAACATTGTCAGAAGATAATGACAGTACGAAACGGCAAATAATTACGAATAAATTCATAAAACAATTAAACAATTTAAGAAACAGGCCTCCTCTAACAAAATATTATATGTCCAAACAGCTCAGAAGCTACACACATGGATTTTAATTTCATTTTGTCATCTAATGAAATTAACGGCGCAGGGGACATTTCCATGGAACTGTAGACATGTACAGTTATGTTTAAGAAATTAAGTAATGGACGGGAAAATAATGTAGGAACTAGAACTACTGAACATACTCAGCATTTCTTAGAATTAAATCATACAACTTTTATTCGTTCATAACTTATTAACATAAAACCGGCAAATGTTCCCTTAGACCTTGCGACAACAATAAAATTGATGTCAAAAAGAAATAATGCACGAATCGAGTTCCGCAAATAAAAACCATTTCACAAATATTATTCCGTACAAAACGGCTTAACCAATCACCACTTTATCAGAAAAGCCTAACGATTCAATTGACAAAGTGGATTCAAACCAGGGGAGACCCTGTAAGGGACGGTTTAGGGAGAGGGTGGTTTAGGGATGACAAATGTGGCGGGCAACGCTTCGCGCTCAACAGCTGACATCAGCTACATCAGCTGACTGTGCGTAGACTGTCTTTTGAGAGGCAATTTCATACTCAGGTGCTTCTTGAGGGGGATTAATAACAAGAGTAGATGGAAAAAGTGTGAAATTTGATTGCGTAGAAAATTATTGCGAATTTTTTAAGATGGTGAGATTCCACCAACATTTTGTCTTTTTGAATTTAGAGTTTTGCTTGAAAAACGTATTTAGATATAGTAATTGTAAAAGGTAGTACCATTGACTATTTAATACTGAAGTAGACTTCCCATCCATAAGGACCAGCTGTAGCAATTTTTTTTTATTAAAAAAGAAAGTAGTTGTGTGAGCTAGTCACAGAATGCTCTAGTGTCTAAAATCCAGTTTTGTACCTTATTTTTCGTTACTGACCAGGTTGATGGATCATAACAGATGCTATAACTCATCATAAGTCATTCCCTTAGTTTGAATTGGTTAAAAAGATCTGTGTGTGTGAATTCGGCAGAATTTAGTAATTTAAATCAGCGCAATCTGTAGGTGGCTCCCATCAACTACGACGATTTTGATAAAAAAAAGCTGGCTACAAACTTAACATGGGGATGGAATGTCTAGTAGTACGTTAAGTATATAAATACTTGGGTACCCAGATCAAAATATTTTCTGATTTTAACGTAGCCCGTACATGTTCCCTAAGTTGTTATATTATATTACATTTTTAACGATGTTATCACACCAAAGCGCGTTAACGTACTAGAAGATGAAAATAAGTAAAGAATGAGCGTTGAATGAATTTAACGACAGTTTGGTTACTGACTAAGATTACTTACTGCTGCTTCTTTAGCCTGGACCATTGATTAAAAGCCCAATTAGCTGATTCAGTTAACAGTGTAAATATTTTTAAATGAAAATATGTTATACATCAGAATAAGGAGAAGGTTTTTTTAGATACATGTGTTTAAGAGACACCTCACATTATTCTGTATGTATGGTAAAATTACAACCCCCCCCCCTCTCCCTAAAGAGGTTGCCTTTGATTTTGACAATTAAACATACAAAGTACAATCAATTGTCTGTAAAATTAGAAACTGTTAATACTTAGCTTTAACCAACCGTTGGAGGGCTTTAAGCTAATTAGTATTTTATTTTACCTTGGTGTTTGAAAATGCATAACGTATTTAAAATATGATGAAATAATTCTAAGAAAACCCGTTTATTTGAGTGTTAATCCTATTCTTAAAAAAATTAAAGCATTTCCATATACTTTTATTGGAAATTTACGCAATTCCTTACAACATTGAACATTTCAAAGACAGATATTAAACTGTGGCTTAGTGTTCCCTATAAATAAATTATTGCCAGTCCCTAGTGACTTGGGAAAGAATAAATGAAGTCGTCGGAATTTAAATTTACGAGCAATTCCGCCGTGGACATTTATTCAAATGCCAAACCTATTTCTGTAATCCAAACAAAACGTTGGGGTCTGAGCCGTTTTATTTTCAGTTCAGGGATTCTTTGATGGAGCCGCCAAAATCAGTATTTGGCTCAATCTTGTGAGGAATCATAACACTTGAGGTTTTTAACTGCTTGTGTATTGTCAACATTTACAATCTCTCAAGTAGATAATGTTATTGAAAAGTCTCTATAATACTTACTCGTTTGATCCACTGTATTATTTATATGAATTGCCACGTACACATTTGTATTGATATTTACAATGTGACAGCATTTAATCATCCAATGTTGTGTGACCACAAGTACGATAAGTAAAAATAATTTTCCGACCACGATTAAATTTAACATAAATGTCTGAACATAACTACTCGTATTTCAAATAGTTGACGAAAGACCTACTTAGGTTGTATCAATTTATCATTTATAACAAATGTTTAGAGAAGTTAGCGGTTCTTTTAACCTTGTATTTGGAATTTGCTGGTACGTCCACAAAGTTATGTTTGTGTTCCTATCCTTTAATCCTATCCTTATATTGTAGACCTATCCTTCAAAGCAAGGAGTGAGACGTTGAGTTCATGAAAAAACTGTTCTGGTACAGTAACATTATTATTTTTAACTTTCTACAAAATTTTAACCAAAATTTAAAAAAATCAACCAACCATAAAAAAACTCTTTCAAACACATTACCTTTTCATACTGTTTAGTGCGATATTTAATTCGATAAAGCAGTACCATTTCTCTCGTTCCAGCCTTATGGATAGTAGATTAAATTTTTCCCCATTTTGCGTGATTCTTTGTTGTACTTACTTTTCAGCAGCTAGCATTAACCTATTTACAGTGTGCATTAATCCAGTGAAAATTCCTTTAGTCATAAATGTGATTGAAAAACACTCCAAAAAGGGATTCAAAACTATCCATCAGGTTTGAAAAATCGTACCGACCAGGATATTTCTATCCAACGGAAATATCAGAATTTATCAACCAGAATGAAACCAATTGACCAACTTCTATTTCTGAAACCGAAATACAATCTTGTGTTTCAACCAGTTGTACAGGTTGTTTTCACACGATGAGTCACGGTGTTGCCAGACCGCAGAACAACAATATTCCAACATGCGGTTTCCGAGGCTTGCCCGCGCGGCGCCCGATCCTCCTCGGTTTTTTACTAATTGCCTAATAAGGCTATGTTTTATTAATAGTGCGGCGTCATAATTGAAAACCCCTCCAGGCAGTGACGGACCCGCGGTTTTGTACGTGTGCGTGAGTATGTTTTTGGCACCTGCGGCACCTTGTGCGTTTTGGGATGATTTGGACAACGTGCGAATTCACTGGTGTTTTTGGTAATTGAAGAGAAAGTTGAATTACCTTGTTTAATGTGGTTTTGTCTATTTGGTTTTGAGTCATTAAATGATGGAACATGTGGTATTCAATTTTTGATTGATGAAAATGGACGTTACACAAAACTTACATAAATTAAACATTATATTAAGTTATTAAGTATTGTTTTTACTTGCTTTCTATTTAAAAATGACCACTCCTTCAGTGTAATCATACAAATAATTTGCCATATTTTATTAATTGGTTTTGTGATTATTGTTTCGTTTCTGAAACCCATTATATTATTCCAATATTCTTTCCCTACATATATTTTACACACCTTCTAAAACAAGATTCAAAACTGTGATCCGAGAATAAGTTACAATATTGAAGATGTGATATTAAAAGTTTCTAGAACACAAACGATTATTTTAGCACAAATACTTCGAATCATTGTTATTTACCCACTCTCCCTCCAACTAAAAGTAGTATTTATACAAAGAAGAAGCATGTTTAACTGTTGTAAGTTGTAAATCTTGTAACAACCTTGGATTTTCTAAATTTAATTCTTTTGTGATCAGTAGACTAGTAGAGGCTCACTGTGAACTGACGCGGTGTGAAACGATTTGCCAAACTGTGAAGTATTTACGAGCGAGTGAAATAAACGGTGAGTCTCTCTTTGGAAAACAAGGAAACTCTTTCACATGTAAGGTAATGTAATTGTTTACTTCGTGAGAATACATTGTTGTTGGGAACCAGAATATTTTGGAGGACTTATTTTAAGTCAATGGACCTATTTTGTTTGTATAATGATATGGAAACCAACTAAATTTGTAATTAAATAAGTTACATCTGAATCTAACAATTAATCTAAGAAATTTAATAAAAATGAATTTTTCAAACTCATTTATTGACAGCCGTAGCTCTCCTTAAGATAAACAAAAAATCAGAATTTAGTAGAAATATTTTGAATAGTTTCGAATGGACTTTTGATATTTTGGCATTCTCTATTGGATTACAAGATAACTTCTACTCTTAGAATAGTATACAATCCGCCGTCACATATACGAGTATATTTTGATGTTTTTCAAGGTAACTCATGCAACTTATTTATACAACTTTAAACTGGCTGGGTAGCTGAGTGGTTGTAATGCTTGCATAGCTATCAAAAGGTTGTAGGTTAGACCCTGAGAAAAGTCTGTAGCTTTTTTTATGGTTCAAAACTGGACCCAGCTGTTCTTGATCATTGTGCTTTATACTGTATAAATGATCATGGCTAATGAAACAGCTGATCTTAGTCAGTAACAAAGCATTGATCATCACACTTCATTCTTCACTAATATTTGGGTCGAAAACGCACCTAGGTGTCCTCATCTCGATTGGTAATACTAAAATATTAAAATTATTCTTTTTATTCAGCGTAATTTTTATCACACAAGAAAACAACAATTAAATTACTTAATGGTAAAAAATCGTCCTATTTTCATCCCTTCACAAAATAAACTACCCTAACGAATCCTATCACAATGACAGATTAACAAAATCACGTTTACTCATCAGCATGAAAATAAAATGGCTAAACAAAATCGGCTCGACGTGAAAGCTCCAACTAAGAATCGAATGATCCTGTTAGTATCATTGTGTGGGTCAATGTTTGTGTGAATGGAGGGGGAATTGGGGTGAATCAAATTTGGGGCCAGATGTCCCCTGTAAGCCGCGCCGTGGTATTTCCAAAAACCGGGGAATGTAATGAGCCATTATCCCTCAAAACAGCTGCTTCCTGGTGGATTAGGCGGCTCTTTGTCAAAATTTGGGATGACAGTTAGCGGTTATGGATTGGTAGTTAAACCTGGGGTGTTTGTGGGAGGGTTAGCGCGACCTTGTGGAAAATAAGGAGTGTATTTGGAGGAAAATATATTACTTCATTAGGATAAACGTATAAAGAGTTAGAAATTTGGAATGAGCTAAGAGATGTAATGTTGTGGTGTGACTGATATTTTTGATTATGGTCGTTGATAGACGTACTAATCAAATAACGTCGTAGACAATTTTAAAATAAAAATGAGCGTAATTGAGTTTAACCGAAAGTGTTTGCCGATGAAAATTTAGCTATCGTATGGTTTTTAACCAATTTAAACTGAGAGGAGGACCCAGTGTAAATTACAGTACCTTTTATGTCAATAAAAAAAAAAAACTTGAAAAACTAAGAGATGAAATAGAATAATGAGCACCTTTATGTGTGGCTCATTTAACTGTATTGAATATTCCCACGGATTTGATTTGCAGTTGTTTAAAATTATTTTGATTTTTTTTAGACCTTCATAGATTTTTTTGTTTCAGGTAATGGGATGTGATACTGATAAGTACAGAAGTTGTAAGTATTGAATAAGGCAGATTCTAGTTCTGAAATCCTCAGTGCATTTAAAATATTTGTTTTTATTAACACTATTACTGGACAGTTTACTTTTACGCTTTTCAACCGTTGCTAGTGTTATTCCACATTACACCCTTTAGATATACTATAGTTCCACTTAAAAAAAACAATAAACCATTATTGAATTCTATTTAACCAATAGTTTAAATTTAATTGTCTTCCACTCCCTCTTTCTTTATTTTAAAAGGTTTTATCGTAGAATTCCTTATTTGGTAAACTGAAAGATAAATACATTGAGCTTAGTCTACGATCGTATGATGAATCTGTTTAGCTTTAAGGGTTTCTTGATTTAGCTTGGACAAAATAGCCTCTAGGCCTATATTTTTTTTTTTACTGTTACGTTTTGTTTACAATCGAACAACGTGATTTAAAAAGAAAGTGGTCAAAGTCGCTTACATTTTGTTTGTCTATACCGGGACACGAACTTGTAACTGTTGCGCCTAGATTTTAGCACACAACCTAACATTTTATACACATTTAAAACCATCTTCTTTATTCTATATTCACATTATTCATATGTCATCATCATAGATTTTTAGTTGTTCATGATTTCGGAGTGAGTAATTTAATTACAAGCATGAATAATAAAAAAATACCTGATCGAAGTTTAGGACATAAAAAATATCTCAAAACGCAAATATTTTAAAATAAATTGAACATTACAATAACAATTCAAATGAGTTCTCCACGCAACGCAGTTTATACAAACTTTGTATTCCCCAGCCATTCTATATGTATAGAGATAACGGCAATCCTGCGGGGGTTCTGAGGACGGTAAAGAATTGTTTTAGACTCAGCATTCTGAGCCAGTCGGATCAGCATCCATCAGCTCCTGATCCTAGGATCACTTCCGGATCATCTGCTGGATAGCTTCCTTCCGCCTCTTACAACTTTTTGATCAACATTTTCTTTGTCGAAAGTGTTTGACTAAAGGAGATGTCAGAAGTGTTGTTATATTCTCTTCGTATTGTTTGGTAGTCGAGTTTGTAATCGATTGCTTATATTTATGGTTAATTTATTGTGGAATAACTTAATTTATTAACAGACTAGAAAATATCTCAATAATTGTCGTTTGTGTGCACAATTTCCCCTCAACAAAAAAAAAAAATACAAAAAAAACCCTTTGAAAAAATGTCACATCTTCAAAAATATAGAACATCAACTTATACATTTATTTCAAAAAATGTGTAATCAAAGTTCTACTAAGTTTGCAACTACTATTTCGAATGATAAAAAGCGATTTGCAGTATTTGTGTTTTTGGTGCTGCTTTTCTATATTATTTTGAGGAATCCCTATACCTGATATTGTCTGATACTTGAAAAATGTTCTTCCATAACTAGACATAAGTCAAATAAAATAACTTTCCAATTTTTTCCAGTTATTTATACAATTTTATTATTAACCTTTTTGGACCCAATAGGCCTGAATGGGAAAAATAAAACACATAACGTAATTTGTTTATGTATATCCCTGGTACGTTTTGTCCGGTTGAGCTATCAAAAATCAACGCTACACAATGTTATTGTCACCGCGCGGCTTCATGATTACACGGGGCCTGCCTTTATTGCCGCCTTGCTCATTTATTTTTTCGGTAGTTCCGCGGTTTCCCGCCAACCAACGCCAAATTGAGCCGTAAATCTAGAGCGCTGTTTAGGTTTAAATAACCTTCATATTTAAAAATTTTTCGATTCGAAGCGCGACTGTGGTTTATGGGACTTGAGAAAATAGAAAATGTAAAAATAACGGTAATGTTTGGTACAGACGTTTAAAAGATGGATTGTGTGTTAGATTAAATGAGTTATTATAATATATTCCCTGCTAGACTTACGTCACATACCTATCTTGTAAGTGTGGCCCAAATGGCTGTGGATGGGTAGTAAGCACATTAAAACAAAACAAAATAACAATACATTTAATTTCCAACGCTACTAATTAACTTTTATCACAGAAACCAAATTTTCAGCAAACACAATACAGTTATAATCTGTAACAAAACGGTTATTAGCAGTTTTTTTTTCAAATACAGTTTTTATTTCAGGCTTAGTTATTGTAATGCAGGTGAAATAATGCATTTATACGGACTTATAGCGAATGTCCCGGACTTCAGTACAAGAGTCAAGGGTGTGATCCCCTCCTTTTAGTAACTTTTTAAGCACCCAACAAATTCAATGATTGTTCTGTAGCTGTGTAGTTTAAAGATTATCCACCCGGCATGTAAAAGGTTTCATTATACACAATCGTGCGTTCTTTGTACGGATCTCGGTGAAAGCTGGCGTGGATTGTTCCTGAAGCTGAAAGTTACTTTGTCATTGTCAACCATACACTGGTGCTGACTTACCATGCATTGTCTCTGAGTGCCCCTTGGGGTGACTGTTACCTAGGCACACCAATGTGCTGATTTTGTATGTTAAAACAATCTTTTGCTTGTGCTATCAGTGATCGGCTGGCTTAGTTATTCCTGAGACCGGGGATCTTTAATACTTTTTGATACTTTTTATTGAAATAGCAACCACACAAAGTAGTTTTTTTAAAGCCAAGTATGAATGGAGATGAGTGTAGAATGAGTGGCGCGATGTTGTAGTCTTGTTAGTGACTAAGCCCGACATGTTCCTTAGACACAACTGTTGATTAATAGCCCATACAGCTAATGGCAACTAAGGGACCTACAGTTTATAGTGGAATCCGAACCACATTTTCGCCTTGGTATATACGAATTGGTCTAATTATCAGGATAGTACTGCGGATAGTCGTAGTACACACTAGTGCGGACGTTAATCCACACCAGGAAGTATCGCATCCACAGTGCATGTCTATAAATATCCACAAATCGATTCCCGCTAGTTGAAAATGGTTTGTATCTCTCTGACAAAGCCGTAACCTTGTGCTCGGAACCAACTTAAACAGAATTTTTAATTATCGAGTAAAAAAAATGTTTCAGGTTATACACTACTCTTGTCTTTAATCAGCAGTATAGCTACCACTATAGGAAATCTCCCTTCACGTTAAAGTTAAAACCAAACAACGATAACTTTTATACATGTCTACTAAAATGTAAGTAAAATGCGTACATATATATCCAATATAAAATTAAATTTTTTGTAACAGAATCAGCTAAAACCAAAGTACGAGTCAGCTGGTTTACCCAAGGGTTGAAATCTTGCTCTCACAAATCGTCGGGTTCTCGCATTCCACTGATTAAATATATCATAAGATACTTATCAATACATTTGACTTACAAATAACATTTTTGTCTTTGTAACCAAGTCTTACATTGGTTTCATACAAAGTTGTAATAGTCAACGGTTGTACTAAAATAACAAACTAGATAAAACCACATACAGTATATGTTATTTCAGCGTTAAAGTGTATCTCTTAACCTATAGTGGATTTTTATTTGATTATTCGTTTTCCTACAATTTTCTTTTAGGTTGGATTCTAACGGAATGGTCTCTTTGCCGCCCCCAGGCTCGACGTCGGAGGCGGTGGGGGTGGCATGTGACTATACCATCTGTTTTGCCTCCGGTGCCGCTTCCAACGTAGGCCTGGCTAGAGTGGTCTATTGTCCGTCAATAAAGTTTCACAATCTTGTATCCGCAGTTCCAGCAGTAGTAGTTAGTTGTACATTTCTGGATTCAAACTATATTTGATTAATCAAGTGAGGATTTTTTTATAACAATGAAAGCCGTGTGGCACTACTGGATTGTATGTACAAAGTGAATTTAGAATTTAGAATTTTTACGAAAGGGGAGATAGTTATTTAATGTTTAAATTTCTAAATTCAATTAGCGAATTAGCCTCCTCAGATTTTATGAGACGAAAAGAAAAAACGTTAAAAGTACAGTTTTAAATTTATAGTTTAAGTTTGACAGATTTGTTACATTCGTGGTTGGTTTATAACAAATCAATCGAGACATATATCGAAGTAGTTTTAGTAGTTTATTTTATACGTGGGAATCCCTCATCGTATTGTCTCATGTTTTGCCGTACAAAATATGAAAATTTTTAATTTTACTTAATACTTTAAATAATACTCAAAAAGTCCAAAACAAGTACTACTTTTAATATAAAATCTATTCCCAACCGTAGATGAGGGGTTTTCCAATTCCATTATCCAAGACTGAAAACGACCAACGTTCTGGGAACCTGAACTACCTCAGTAGGCGCATGAGCCACTAAAACTTCAATACCACGCCAATCATTTCTAAAGTCCCTTCGAATTCGAATATAAACTGTAACCTCAGCACAAGAAATAGCTTACGTCAAAATTTCAAACTCGCGACCAAGAAAATTTCCTATAACCTCCCAACGAATTGCCAAGGTGACCTTGGAGGCCATCAGCTGTTTGTGGTCATCAGCTGACGAAGAAGTCAAGACAGATGATCAGCTGATCCATTGTTCGGCCTCCGCACTGCCTACGTAAGGACTGAGGTCTTCAGGGGTCGCCAAGACGAGTGTTTGGAAAACCGAGGACTTAAAACAAACACTGACTTGCGTTTGTACACGCGTCACGTCATTGAATTGATAATTTGTGGAATTACAATGTTTGACGGTCATTTGAATAATGTTTGCTTTCAAACGTGTTTTATTTAGCTCGAAGTAATGAATTAGAGCGTGAAAATGTGCAAGGAAAACATTTTGTTAGGTCAATGTTAGTGTTTGTTAGTGTATTAATTTCCTTAATAGCTAAATCAGTAGCCTACTAGAGATGGACTAGGTGGTCTATTGGCAGTGGGACAAAATAGTTATAAAATATGAAAAGAGTTGCATTTTCCTAATTGGGAATTACATAATTGGGTATTACATTGTTGAAAATTTGTACCAATGTTGTCGGTAAATCATTGTTTTGTTGCCCCAAGCCTGTTGTGGACCTGTTTTATTTTTTAGTTAATTATCATTTATAATGGCTATTACAGTACCTAATTTGTGCAATAATGTATTGCACTTTTTGTCTATCATAATGAATTACATTAGACCTGAAGTCTCTGGAATCATCATTGCTTTGCAAATATTGCACAAGTACAGGATATATTTTGTACAAGAATAATATCGATCGTAATTTTAACTGGAATAATTTTTTTTACACTGAAATTAAATTAACATCTATCTGTACCTTTAGTACTATTATAGATTTATTGTTAGTTATTTATCAGTCCTTATATTTTATTTATTACACAAATACAAAGTTGGTATACTGTATTAGTTAAGTATTGAAACGAATTGAAGGATTGTAAAGTGTAAACATTTCTGTAATAATCATTCGTATGCAGATAATGTAATGAATCTTTGCACAAGGTTGATATCTATTAGGACCTATGATATATATTGGTGTATTGCTTAGAATCAATTCAGTCTACATAGAAATTGAAACTTTGAATTGTAGTAAACGGATTTTTACTATAGTAAAATGCTACCGATTTAATAAACCTTAACCATACTTTCTTCCGAAGCACAACTCTCATTTCAGTGTATCGAAAAAATCACAAAACCCGTACACTTAATCAAATAAATCAAAAAGATTCACACGTTTTATAACAAACCCAAACAAGCTGAAAGATAGCGTGGGGCTCGAGCTGGTTTTAATGATAACCTGTTCACAGTTGTTTGTTGGTTTTGAAATGAATTTCGTAACTTCATTAACATTTTGGCGACTCGCTCACGTTCGTGTCATGTTCGAATTTGTTCCCCCATTTTCATAATTGTGCCCGTTCCCAACGAATAACAAATCAGTAGAAAGCAGCTATGCCTGAATTAGATCCGCTTGCGTTTTCTTGTCTCGCGTTTTTGAGAATTAAGTTTTAAAATTACTATTCCACTTCCTGGTGGTTCAATTGCCGAATAAACTGGTTTGCAGATGGTGTAGGCTTTAATTCATATGTGAAACTATTTTGGTGTCTTTCAATTAAATTTTACTTAATTTAACTCACTGTGTACCTTCTAGTCAGTGTGGGGATCTGAAGATAGTGAACATGCTCTGAATGCACATGTTAAATAACTTCATTATAAGATATCTTTCAAAAATCAAATTAAATTGTTTATTTAATACACTTGCAGTGTTTATTTAATCACAGTGAATGTTGTAATAAGCACTCCATTTCAAAGAAAAACTTCATGCTTAGCGAATTTACAGTAACTGTGTTGAGTTTTATCAGAACATAAGTCAAATACTGTATAACTACATTTCTGTTTGGACCCGTTCATTCTATAAGCAGTGTTATCTTCAAAAAGTACTGTTTTTGCTGTAACGAGGGAAATGCAAATGCTATTTCACAGTCTTCAAAATCCTATCGTCAAATCAAGATTTTTAAGTTAAAACAAACCTTTTGTTAACCATTTTGCACGTTAGATACATCGATAACCAATATCCATAGAATGACATGTTTACATTTTTAAATCTGTTTATTGCGAACACCGTGAAAATGGCTGACACAATATTTTGGGGGTACCTCCACCTAGGTGCTTCCTTACCAAGTCACAAGTTCATTTTAGTGTGACTACACCAGAGTTGAGGGTTGTTTCATTTTGTATTGAGGACCAGTAGCAACAGTAAACGTTTAAATCAAAATAGTAGATTATTGACATCGACTACTTGTTGATTTTTTACACCACTCGATGTTGTCACATCACGCCAGACCCCCCAGTATAGCCATAAATCGCGACAGGTGACATTCTCATGGCCAGGGTGTCCCACAAGGCTCCATTCCCAGACCCTTGCTATTGTCGCAATGTTTTCCACACACAAATGCCGCAACCTTTCTTCTTATTCACACCTGACGCGACCACCGGACGTGGCCAAGTTTGTAACGTGTTTTGATTATCCTTTACAAACAGATGGCCGAAATGATAAAAGTACTAATGTTGTCATAGATTTGGTATCCTTATATATAATACGTGAAGGCGATTTCTACGAAACACTACTCCTCCATTAATATTGGACGGATTTTTACAAACGATGTGTGAAAGTTAAGTATTTTTCGTGTAGACGCCCCCTTTCACCAATTTCTACTATAAAAGTCCTCGGGCTTATCCCCACTATATTTCTTATGAAGAAAATATTATGTTTACTTAAACAGACGAATCATTTGTAATAATTACAGCTGTTCGTAGTAAATACATGATACAAACAAGAGCGTTTGTTTTCAGTTTGGATAACTGGAGTGGAGTGAGCGTTCGCTTTCAGAATGAGTTCAGTTCTTTTATAGTTTCGATTTTCGATAACTGGTGTGGAGTGATTGAATATTTATCTATGAGTTGACTCTTTTAAGTCATCGAAGATTATGACTGTTATTCGTTAAAAAAAACGCCCTCAGCATTTTGCAATTGCTCGAATTCGATTAACAGGTGCACTAGTTTTGTTGTAATGGATAAAAAAAGCTTGTTTCAAAAACATGTAAATATAGTTTTCCCTTTGCGAACATGGAATATCGTCATTATGATGTTATAAACCATGCTTTAATAATTCCCACTATGGGGAAAAAGTATGTATTCCTTTTTTGAAACAAATTTGTTCAAAACTTCATCTTTCCAACTCACCATTTTGCGAGGTCTTGATAAAATGGTTAACTTAAACTTCTATAACAGTGCTTTGCCTATGTAAACTAACTAGTTTTACTATTGTAAAACTCTGCAAAAAGCAGGTAATTCTAATTTTTTTAATTTATGAAAAAATATCTTATTTTGTGTAAAGTTTAACCAATTCCAGAATTAAGAGTTTGGCCCGATAAGAAAATATTACCTTGCTCTATTCCGTGTCATTTTAATTTTAAGTTTGACAAAAATAAATGAAGTTTTGCAGTTATGGAACTTTGAGTTGGAGAAAGCATACGAAATAAAAAGTAAAACAACTTGAGACCAGTAAACAAGTTACCCAAACGTCTCCCGAAGGAAGGATAACGCTAATTTGTATTCAGTGGGGCGTTTTACATTCAAACGCTGCTCAAGATATGCGTTCTTGGTTTGGATTTGTCTAAGTTAGTGTTGAATGTATTCTTATATTTATCGTTTTGTAAATGTCCTTGTTTGTTCAAAGATATCTAATTCGGGCGGGTAAAACTGTGGTAAAAGGGATTTTACAAAGTTTTTATTATATAGGTTGTGGAGGATTTGAAAAATTATTTATACACCAGTATCAAAATAGTAAAAAATCAAATGTAGCAATTTTCATCTGTTGTAAAGGCCTGTAATAGAAGGCTTTGTAAATTTTTCTTTTAGTAAATACCCATGTTGGTGCAGTATTGTCCTCAAATAACATACTTATGTGATTTATTGAATCCAAGTTAAAACTTTTCGCCATTCTTTTGGATGGGTTGAAAATTATAAAGAAAACATTACTCGATTTACTACAATTTAGAACAAAAATAATAGAAGATGAAACTAAAACTAATTTCCCTTAATCTTTTGCTGTTATCATTCTCCAGTAATATGGACCTAGCCCAAAAATATAAATTTCTTTGTAATTCTATTTTCAAATTTGACTTAAAAGCGCTGAAACTTGACTTAGGTAATTTAACATCTAAAGAAAATAATCGCCCTTTTAATGGCTAATGTTTATGTGCCAGCCTAAAATCAATGGTATACAAACTGCAATCATCATTAAAGAATATTAATTATAAAATAATGTTGCCTGCAACATTACGTTAAACAGCTTGAGGTTTAAAATTACCAAACTAATCGTCATAGTAAATCAGGCACGAGAAAGTATGTAAGCAGGGCAGGGCGTGTACTGTAAAGCATTGCTAGTGAAGCAATAATGAGCAAGCGATTGTCGTGGTAATAAACGGCTATGTGAGGTACTTTGTATTGTCACTTCACCGTGTATATACTCATAGTACTTACAATCACATATCACACTACGGTCTTTATGTACTGTTCTGAAACGGTTACCGACCGTCACCGTTGTAGGAACGTGATGTAACTGCAACGGTGACAGTAGGTAACAGTTATTTTACGGAACCGTTATGTAAATTACATCACGTATCTGTAAAAAAGGCCAGTATTATTTGACTATGTTACCCACTACACTATGTATATACATATTGTATATACATTAATTACATTCTAATATCACCCTGCAATCTATATGTAACTGTTACCGAGCCGTCGTTGTTGTAGTTACATCATGTATCTGTTACAAGACTAAGAGATTGTCACAGTAATAAGCATAGGGGGCCAAATTGGTAAAGATCGAGTTTTTGGGCTCATATACCTCTCCAATGACTTTTAGCAATATACTGCCTCATCCTAAAACTTCACAATTAACATACAAAATATTAGTATATTTTACCTTTGGGCTGTAAATTTCCGTTTTTACTTGACTCTAGTCCCAGTTTCCCTCCAAAATTTACATTCCGCTGAGTAACCCTTGCACAATCTCCCGCCACCGCGCGACTAGCCAGTCATCACTTCACTCTGATTGGTTTACCGCCAACCCGCGCTAATGTGTGATCAATCCAGCTGTAGATTATGACTTTTGGCGGGCGATTGTTAGGAACTGTCGATCATCAGGGTTTTGGTTCGATTAGTCCATGTGAAATACGTGTAGGGACCTGTTTAGTTGACGATAATGGCTGAAGTTTGCCATGTTAACTCGAAAAACAGTGTTTTAAAATGCTGTTGTACTTGTTACGATCTTGAATTATCACACTGTCTGTAAGAAAAATATTATTTTTATATTTGGAAGAAGAAAAAAAAATATTTTTCGGTTTGTAAATTATGGATACAACTGCTTTGAAAAATCCCCAATAATCAAAACTTAATTTGTATAGTATCTTTTTTTCTTTTAAGGATTGCACTTGACAAAACTATACATGTTATCGTTTTCTAGCTCTGAACTATGAAAAACCCACCTGTTTTATTGGGCAAATGTTTTAAATCTTGTAAACTACAGTATAACAATAAAATAATTTTAAAATCATAGTAACTTTTTCTTTTTGTGCGACAACTACTATAATATCTTCATATTGTTAACAGTGTTGTACATTTTCCACCTTACAGAAATAGACAGCGAAGGCTATGTATGAGGGGCAGTCTATGTCAGCGTAGGCGGAAGATGGCACCGAAGCATGAACTAAGTAAGAACCAATTAATATTTTAAAATAATCACGGAATTCAGTTAACGTAAAAATATCCGTCTTTAAAATGTGATTCATTACGATTGATTCAAACCATGTAATTGTATTTTTGACCTGCATTAAATTTTGCACTATCATAAAAGTAAATTTAAATTTAATTTCTATGAAGCAATATTAAATATAAACAGTGAAATATTTTATATTAGAAATTTGGTTTACAGTTTGTAAGGGCAATTTACAAAATTTTCGTAAAGTAAATAAGTTAGCTTTCTTTGGATGCAAATTAATTTGAAAATAACGAACTTGTCTATAAAAACACTCACGGTTATAAATAAACCCAAGGAATGTAAAAAGCTCCTTAAGGGTGTTTTTATTTCATCAATCCACCCTCCCCCCCCCTTAGCTTAGGCTTAACCATATCTATCTGGGGCATATTTTGATTCTTGTTTTGATTTACATGGAATTTGTTAGTGGCATGTTCCAATTAAAAACAGTAGACCGGTCTCAATAAAGTAATTCCATAGTAAAACATTATTATATAGAAGTAATTTACTACTGACATGGACATATAGTAAAATAAAGTAAATGAAAGAAATGATTAATTAATGATTAAAATGATAAATAGATGGTTGCGTAGGTTGTTTGTGTGAATGGATGACATTATCATCAGGTTGGAGTATGTTTAATCTATGGTAGTAGCCAAAGACAACCCGTACTTTGAATTGATCCTTTCTATTATTGCCGGCTGTTAGGTAAACTACGTACACATTTTCAAACAATAATTGACAAAAGCAAAACATCAGTGTACAAATACACAAAGAAATGGATGAAGGAGTCTATTTTTTACACATACAACTCAATCCCAATCTTTTGATAAATTCCAAATCGATTTACTACAAACCCAACGCCCACAATGTTGATCAGTTTATTTCACTATCACAATTTTCTTCTAGCGAAATAATAAAACTAGCTCCAAGTATAGCAAACGTAATCAACCGGTTAATTTATTTGATCGCAAAATTTAACGGCCTTTCACGCCCATAAGGGATTGCAGTGTTGCAATATGATCTCATAAACCGTAGTTACAACCGTTACAACTTCTGTTTACGATCCTGTAATAGAGACATGTTGTAACTGCAACAGTTACATACAGACAGAAATGTTTTTGTAGAACTATTTTCTAGCAGAGTAGTAATATTGTTCACCTATCATATAAAAGGAAGATTTGATCTTGAGAAATGTCGCAATACTTTTGATAGGTCGAAACTGGTCTCAGCTGTTTTTGAATATTGGGCTAATAAATGGTCCTGGATAATGAATCAGCTGATCTAAGTCGGTAATAAAGCTACACAAAGCCAACACTCATATTTGGGTTGAAATACAATTCAGGCAATACAATTACAAAATAATAATTCAAGGTATCGCGCATTAACGCAGGACCCTAGCTAATATATCAATGTTAATGTATAATGTTAATATATGATGTTAATTTGTAAGTTATACATTATATTAATATTAATGCTGAGGAGTTATGACACGATTTTACAAAATAATAAATATTCGTATAACAAAACGTCTTAAACAGGTAGTACACAAACAACAATTGATTAAACATTAATCTATACACACAGTACTATATTTTGTTTAATCTAATTTTTTGACGCGGTATCTTGCTAAAACCACCATAATATTGTATACACGAATCAATTGTGTTTGTATAACCTCCATAATAACTAATTGTTATTCTCTTTTAGGATAATTTGTTTTTGGTTTTGTCTTCAGCGTAGTTTTTTGTGTGGTGGTTTTTAATTTCCAGTTTTATTTTAATTGTAATAATCTCTTAACTAAATGTACTTTCTCATCTAAGAACCAAGAAAGGAGTTTTCAGATTAATTGAAAGTCTGCACAATAATCCTTAAAATAACATAGCATTACCATCACCAAAAATTATTTACAATCTACGAATCCGTAGCTGCAATTCCAAAGATGTAAATCAACATCTTACACGCACTAGATCAATCACCAAGACTCGCCAGTCGCTGGAATCAGCAGCTAACGGTAACGGATTAGCCAACCAATAAATCTGGGAATCGCCAAGAAATCGGTACAGGAGGGTGAATAAATTTAAATACATACAAAGCCATTAGAGACTCGGTATTCTGGAATGCGCCGAGACGACTACAATATCTTACGACATGACGAGTTTTGCGAAATTTATGGACGAAAGATATTGGACGATATTTGATAATGTGCTTTTACGTCACGTTGATATTTGATATACATTTCAGCTGGACAGGTGGGAGGATATTTGGGTGAATATGTTTCAATTTGCGATTTTAATTATATCGCTTATGAAATTTTGGCAAGTCAGAACACGTTTAACATTATTTTGGCTTTTTAAAAACTAAAAGTGTTCATATTTTATATACATTGGGAAAATATTGTTGAGAGAATAAGTTTCCAGTAAACACAAAATACCTGTATTTCACAGGATTAATCAAAAGATTTTAATCTTATTTTGTAAGACCACCAGTAGAAAGGTTCTCAGGTATCATAGTAGTCTTGACCATGAAGACCACAGTATAGCAACTTTCCTTGATAGTACATACACAAGTCGATTATACTAACATGCTCTAATAGCGATTTCCAGAGATTTATTTCCAACTGTATTACATTCCAAGTGCAATCTCACACAAATTAAACAGATTTGGAAATACACATTCGTAAAGTGTCTCTCAAGAAGTGTCGCACGCCCACACTAATACGAGGTCCAGCTGCAGCATTGTCATCTTCATATCCCTAGTGTGGTGCATCTCTAATCACTTTTGCACATTTCATTCAGCATATAAAGTTCGGTACAAAATATATGCCCCGATGGAAATAAAACTGGGGCTTAAAACTAGGAAATTAGGCCATGTTGAAACAAAGATAGCCATAAACATTGTATATATATATACACTTATAAACACTATAATGATTTTTATTCAATTTCATAAGTATTTTATAGGTGGGAATATTAGGCTGTTTTGATTTCCTTTCTTACAGAAGTGTTTCTCTGGTATTTTCCCTTCAATTCGTCATTGACACGCCTTTTCTTCCTTTCTGACTTCCTTTCTCATCTACGTTTACAAGTTGGGATGATCCCATAATCTTAATAAATGTTTTTCAGATGCAAAATAGGCTACTATTTTGTTTGTAAGTACATAGTAAAACATAACCCAACTGTCTTCTGAATACCAACATCAAACCAAGGTGAACAGAAAAAAATATGTATTTAGGGTTCCATAATCGTATACATATACAGAGTCTCTCCTCCTTATTCAAATAGCATACAACCATGGATTTTAGCACAATTTTGATTGTTTCCGTACACAACTGTCACATTTTTTAATGCAAAAGTCTTAAAATGTTTGTCGATAAACCTGCAATAATTGAACACGTCACCATCAAATTGAATACAAAGTGACAGCCACTAGACTAACAGGCCTTATTAAAATTATAAAAAATATTACTTTTTCAAAAAGTTTACAAAAAGGTTGGTATAGTTTGTATCTATCGATATATAAAGATATACCCAAAATATACCATTCTTACACGTACGTTATGTCCTGGACTGCGACTCATATAAACACAACTTTGGCCACAACTCCGGCAGACTTCCTGGTCAACGCAATAAAGAGCCACGGACTGTGTTTATACAGGGTGGACAACGCTGATTACACTCTCCTCTGTGACGTCACTCTCCCCTAACTACGTACAAATGAACAACTGATTGTAGTCGTTCCATAGGTGACACATGGCGTTTCTTTAAAAACTCAACCCAACTTGCTGGTATGGGAAAACAGCGTATACAATCAGTTAACCGTTGTACTTATTTCTTATCTAGTTTATTTGGTTAGTTTGCTTAGTTATTTAATGTGAGTCCATTAAAGAATTTTTATTAGGTATTTGCTAAAACTAGTATTTAGATAAAGTGCATATTTCAATAGGCCTCTAGTATATTTTATCACTAGGGTGTAAAGTGACTCTTTCGACCCGAGATTGATCAATACGTCATTTTGATACATAAGATCGCTTACAATCGTAGTTTACAACTGAGTTTATACCAGCTGACTTATACTCTATAGTCTATAGGGACTAAAAAGGCTTTTGACTCCTTAAAAAACTACTTTAGACCCGTAACACATGTTTAACAAGGGTTGTTTTTGCTGCAGTATGACGAACAAGTAATTTTTTATTTAGATTTCCTATGTTGCTGGTTTTCACAAAACTCTCAAAAACTTGCTTGCTATCCTAGATTACAACTACAATTGACTAAAGATTTTGCACTTTCCGTAAAACTTGGTTAAAACAACAACAACAAAACCATCTATATATTAATAGGTAAGCATGTGTCTTTAAAACTTTTTTTCTCAGCTCGTGTGCATCGCAGGGAAATCAATGCATACTGTTAGAAAGATATTTACCTGTAGATGTGCAAAATCCCCCTATAAATTAAAATAGGTTTAAATATAAGCACAAAAAATTAATTTGAAATTAATAAAAAATGAACATGGGTTATATGGGTTGCCACGCTGGTGACGAAATAACAACAAAATATAAACAGAAAATCAAAACAAATTGAAAAAAATTCCAATCACATGTTTTATTTACAGCGTGGGGTGTAAATAGCCTGTAGCTTTGAGCTACAACTAGACATTGCATTGAGTTTTTACAATTTTTAACTAAATTCGTCGTAGTTGATGTGAGCCACCAACAGATAGCACTGATCTATCATGATGACTAATTTCTATTTGTAAATGACTAATTTCTGTTGAATACACTATGTTTTATACCATTTCAAACTTATGGAATGACTTATTATGAGCTATAGAAACTGTTATGACCCATCAACGTTGTCAGCAATAAAGAATTAAGTAGGAAGTATTATTTTAGAAACTCATTCTGTAGCTCACACAACTACATATTTTAAAATTAGAAAATTGCGATAGCTGGTCCATATAGATGGGATATCTACTTCAGTATCTAATAGTCAATGCGTGTAAATTTCATATTTTTGGTCGAGTTTTCGACCACTGGACGACCACTAGTATATCTTAAAAGGTACCTTGACAATGTATGCCGTTGAGGATTGGCAATAGACAGGCGTTCGAAAACAACTCACAAAATACAACACAATTAATTCAATATAATGGAATACATACAATTACTTAGAAAATCAACTCGAATAATGTAAGTGATTTATCCTTAGGCCTACTAGTACAAAAACCTAATCAAACATGTTGCATAATTTCAAGTTCATAAATTATTTTATCTGCAATGTTTTAGTAGAATACGATTTTCAGATTAAACTCCTGATTTTAATCTTTCCTCTGCGATCAGGTTCTGACGTTTACAGGTTTAAAAACTTGAATTTAATAATTTCTCTTTAAATAAGTTCTAACATGGAAACACAAGTCGGGAGTTATATAAAGACGTTGATTTCTCCTAATGCTAATATTCTTACACCAGTCATATTTTGTAGTTTGTTGCCAAAGTACCCAATCATTACCGACTGTCCAGACTTAGATGACCTTTGGACCGTCCACGACATCGGGTGCCAAACGGCTTCATAAATGTAATTGGACCAGTTATTCGCATATGTGTCTCATCTATTCTAGTTTTTCAGAGAAACAACATTACAAGTTGTTTTCCCCATTCATTTTCATTCCAAAACGATTCAATGAAAATAACCAGGTGTCTGTATTATTTTCCCAAATGGAATTTACACAAATATTGTGTGATAACAATATTAGATTAAAGTAAACAGTCGTAATGAGTCGTATTGAGTTTGATTGTATTTTTTTGTGCTGGCTTAAATCTTAAATTTCTTTCTATTAATTGTACTGCATTTATAAGGGTTTTACTGTGTGTCATTGCATCTTTTTGCTTTAAATTGGCTTAGGAGATTTGGTCTGGAGATGAATTGGCTAAGATAAAGGCCGACGTTTCAAATGCATTGCAACAATCCACCTTTGAACAACCTAAAAATTAACAGTTTAACAATTTATTTAGGAATTTTGAATTCACACTTCAAGCAATATAACCTTTTATTTTTGCACTCTACTGACCTTTCACTATTCGTAAAGTCAAGCAAAAAACACGTAGTAGAGTTTTAAAACTGTTATGTCAATTTTTTACTCACACCCTTCACCTAAACACATGTGAGCCCAACCCTCCTCGTAGACACAATCAAGTCTTGGCTTTCTCCCCTTGATGAAACATGTGTGGTGAGTGTTGAGAATTTATGACTTTTTCACCTCGCCTGCTCATTGGTCGAGCGTATGCAACGCGGCAAATGCGTTAAAAGCTGTGACCGTTGGAAAGGCTGTAAAATCGCTTTACAACGTAGTTTCTGTCTTGGTAAGCAATACTAGTGTAAATTGTCATCGGGAACAAATTTATATTTCCACTAGCTGTAACCCGCGGGCTTTGCCCCGTTTAACTTCTTAATTTTCAAGATGATCTCGTTCGCATGGCTCAATCACGTCCTAGTTGAAGTTCGTTCGCTACGCTCACTCACCTTTAGGTTGGAGCTCGTTCGCTGCGCTCACTTGCCTTCGGGTTAGCTCGTTCGCTACGCTCACTTGCCTTCAGGTTAGCTCGTTCGCTACGCTAACTCGCCTCCAGGTTGAAGTTCGTTCGCTACGCTCACTCACCTTTTGGTTGCAAATTAGCTGTTGTCATGAATGTAAAAGAAATAATAGTGCTGCACCCTGTTGGTAATCCTTTTAACTTTAATGCTATTGAACATCATAGAACAGAACCAACTTGTTTAATTGAAACAGCTGTTAAGATTCATTAATTCCATTTCTCATAAGGTTAACAATGGAAACTCCAGAGCCACTGGGGCGGAGCCGATTGGACGGATCACGAAATTGATGGTGTATAAACCTATTCCATGACATTCTACGCGTATGTAGCAAGTTTCGTGGCAATCGGTTCAGCGGTGTCTGAGTTTATCACTGTCAAACAAACAAATATATATATATATATATATATATATATATATATATATATATATATATAAACATCCTCTTTTATACTTATAGATTACAACTTGTGTCTACATGATCTTTCAACAACTGTGGATCTTGAGAAAATGTGATTTTGGAGGCAATTTTGAGACGGAAACTTGGCAGAAGCACCAAAAATAATGACCGTGTTTACAATTTTTGTAAAAAAAGTTTCATGGAGAATCTCTGATTGTTTTATACCTTTTGGATAGAAATCCATACACACGTAGGACCGTAAGAAAAAATTTGGAATGTTCTTGCAAATAACATGAAATACAATATGTTTAACTTCGCAATTGGCCAAGAAATGCTGACAAAATTATCCTATTGTTTTGTAACAGTTAAATCTTTTTTATTACAGGACTAGTCATAGTTTTCTTCAATGAAGTATAATTGTACTAACTATAAACATATTATTTATCTAGTTGTTTACACTCCTTGATCTCTGTAACGACACTGCATTCAAAATGGCAAGGACGTCAGTTTTGACAACAGTGTCTTAGAATGACTGTAATCAACAACGCAATGTTTTAACCCTTCTGGGTATTTTGGAGCATTGACTACTGTCGAAAAAAATCTTAACTAGATTCCAGAGATTACCATAGAATTCCAATAGGCATCTAAGCATTACACCTTTCTCTGATCAATATACGTACTTTGCCCCGTACCTAACCATCCCTGCGCTACATAAACCTTACAACCTTTTGTACCCTTTCCTTTTCAACCTTAGTTCAAACGTTCGTGAACCGTCGAACACACGCCGGATCAGACCTTTAATGCAATTATTCAGGACGTCGCCTTAGGCCAATGCAACAATGGACATCTGCAAGTGACAAAGCCCGAGTAATCCGGGCTTAGGCCTTTGGTGGCCTTAGGCCTCGGGCGGCTGGGGGCTGGGAGGGGTGGCCTTAATTGAGGGCGGCCTTGTTGATAAAATCAACGACCTTAATCAACTGACCTTGCCCAGCGTCTGTCAATTACCATTGTAACATTGATATGTAGGGGATGAAATGGGGAGTCTCCATTCATGGGTAAGTGATATTGGTTGAGTTTTGTCCACGAAAATAAAGTTTTAAAATGGTAGAAAAATTAAATGAATTACAAGTTGTTAATTTCAGTGACATTTCATACACAATATCAGAATATTGATATTGTAACATTGATATGTAGGGGATAAAACACATTCATGGGTCTAGAGATATTGGTCGAGTTTTGTCCGCATGCAAGACCGTCAGTTTTGTGGAAATGTCATAAATTTGTAAATTACTTGTTAATTTTAGTCGTAATTAAATTAAATTAAAACTAATTAGAGTAATTTACGGTTATTTTCCTACGTTGTTGTTAGGTTAGTTGTCACTTAGCGAGGGTCCTCTAAAATATAGCGCCTAAAGAGAATTTCATTAGGGGTGTATCCTTCTGCCGTAGAAATATGGCTAAAATTATTGTATTTAATTAAACAAACTATATCAAAGTGAATATCGTAAATATTCAATGTTAAAGGTTAAATTATCAGTGGAATCATCTGTCAGGTATGGTTCGACGTAATACTGTCTCAAATACATATTGATTCGCTGATGTACACAATAACGGTTAAAAAGCTAGGTGAAAAAAGTCGTTATAACAATTTCACTTTATGTCAGTTTTATTAGTCATTCAATCCATTGAGGTAATAAAACATCAATTACACCTTGGTGAACTTATTTTGTTAATTATCTCTTAGAAGGGGTTCTCTAAAATATAGTGTAAGAGAATTTCATTAAGACCGTACTTGTGCGTGTTAAAATATAGGGTGTGAAATTGTAATAAACAAGGGTATGCTGGAATATAAATAGAATCCGTTTAAAACCCATTTTTAACCATGTTGCCTACCTTGGTGCATTGATTTTAGGTGTTTAGTAGCTTCTCGTGGTTTGAAATGTGGAATCTAATGAACATAAACTTTTTACATCTAACAATAATACTGTAGCTGGGTTTAGGGAAGGTGGTGTACAAATACTGCTCCTCTTTGACTTCACTACATATTGCTCTCAACAGGATATGTGGGACTGTGGTATCTTGATTACGATGAGAAGGGTCTTACAAAACTTTACAAAGGTTTGAACAGTTTAGAATGACTGGTTTGTTAAAAACATGAGACAAACCTTTTGGTCCCAAATAGATAGTTCAACATTTTTGTAAAACTAATTTTTTGTCAAAGTTTAAGGTGAAAATTAGTTTGAAACTGTTTAAATTTGTTTGAGGTGGGGATAAACATGAAATGTCGTAATATGGTAGCCAATATTACCACTACTTGATCATTTCTTATATTTTTAATGTGAAGACTTCAATAAATTTGATGGGCTACCGTTTTAGATAGAGAAGAGAAATCGAACTCCGGTTTAACCAATCTTTAAGTTTTTGTAGAACACTTCAAAATGAGTGTCACTTGAAGGGGCTTACATTTAAAAAGTTTGATTTGCCCCCAAAATCCCCCATTTTTGGGGGACACTCATAATTTTCAATAACTTTAAAAAAGAAAAATATTAGATGGGGGTCTTGACTTTTTATTCGCCCTGTATATGCTACATGTTAAAACATCAGCACTGATGTTTTGACTTGCACAGATTTCTCTCTGCAAGTTTACCTTTGTCATACTTTCAAAAAGACCATATTTCTCAAAGATATATCGTAGAACACGTAGTTTATAAATCCTGAGGATATTATCGTAGTTTACACATGGATATGCTAGTAGAATCATCAGCTAGGAAGTTTCTTCTCAGCCAGTGTAGCAGACCCAGACCACGGCGCGCCGGTACAGTGCAGGCCCCGCGCGGGCCCCGGGGCCCACCACAATTGGAGCACGGGCCCCAGTCGCTGCCATTATCTTCATTATCCTGCACCGTGCATTGTGGTTGCGTCTCAAACTGCGTCGTTAAGTATATAGCTGCATAATACAACAGACTTCTGATTGACAACACCCAGTGTAGGTTGCATGGTTAACACATACAAGAAGATAACGTAGTCCAATTGTATGTCTTATAGGAGGACATATTAGTATATTTTTAAATTTTTAAGTATCATTGATGTGTATATAAATGCCGTACTATCTTGTCTCTTAGTCTTTTCGTTTTGTTTTTACATTCGGTTTGGAATCCTTCATTACATTGCAGAATTTTGTAAGATCATAATTGCGAACTTTTCTTACACTAAGTTTTTTTTTTTAATATTTTGTGGTTTTTTCAAGCTAGCGAGGAGACTCGGACTACACTAAAGTTGTGTTTAATTTTAGGTTCATTGTTTTGTGTTTGTATATTTTTATATTTTGGGCTACGTAATACATCTAATATAATATGTTGGATATATGTAGAAAAGGACAAAAAATAGGTAGATTAGGTTAATGCAGTGCTTTACTTTGTTAAATGTAGATTTGGGTTACTTGAAAACGGGAGGAAATTGCCCTTACCAAACGAAACGAAGTGTAGTCAAAACACTCAAATCAATCAAATTAAAATTAAAATTATAGAAATGTTGCAATAAACTAGAAAGATAATATTTGTGACATTTGATGAAAACGTCCTCTATTTTGAACCCGGAGAAAGATTTTACAGGATGTTTATGCTTTGAAACTGATTCAAACTATCCTTGATAATTGGACATTTAATAGTAGCTCCTGGCTAAAATATCTATCCATAGTCATTAATTAACAAAGCTGCAGAAGGCATATCACTTAAATCTACACTAACTTTGCATCAGTTTACAGATTCATAGTTACACACAATGACACACAAAAAGTGTTACTTTCTTACGTAATTCTTTATTACAATTCTTAAAACAAAATTTTACCATTTTCCTATTGCCTTTAAGGTAACAAATATATGAATATCCCACACCCAACTCCTTCCGAAATATTTCAAGACAAATTGTATAAATGAAATTAAAATTATTCTAAAAGTATGAGATGAAAACATTGCCGTGATGTTGGCAGAGAATTTGCGGCCACTTTGGGACTGCGGTATTTATTAACTGGAGGGATCGAGCATCATGCCTACTGCAGGGCAATCAGAATAAACATGTAGCATGTGTGGAGAGAAAGATACGGAGATACGGCTAAAAGTCATTTTAGACTGTTTTCTTTTAAACATGTTTTCTTTTTAAACATGTATCTACAAATATATATCCCAAGCTCTAGCCCTTGACAAGTCGCAAACTAAATGTTAGCAACTGATAGCAGATATATAGAGTACATACATTTATGATAAAAAAAATAATCATATTTCCTGGTCACTGGACCAGTGTTAATATCTTAGGTAAATATGGAGGTATCACAAATCAAACATACAACGAAGCAAACTACAAGAGGCAATCAAAGAAATAAAATCTCTTCAGGAACCAAACGCAGTTTCCTGTTTACGTCAAAGATCAGTATGCAGTCCACGGGGTGCCGCAGCCTAAATTTGAGTCTTTGGAGCGTAGCAGCTCACAAACATATCTTTATTTCGTTAACCTGGAGCACATCGGAAATTTCCGCTGTGTTGTATTAACATTGGTAGTACAGTACTACTTATGTAGTCATGCCCCTTTGACAATTCTGTGAAAATATTTTTTACGATATTTTTCCCAAAATGTTGAACGATTTCAATTTTAGCTACATTTTGTGATTGAAAAAAAAAATCAAACGCTTTTCTGGAAGATAAGTGCAAACCCCTTATTACTTTGAGATATTCTTGGGAACAACCCCGTCCATCTCTCACCAAAGGCCGAGACGCTAACCACTCTCTAGCTTTCAACACCCCCATTTATTACGTAAATTAATTTTTCTAAACAAACCCGTTAAATCGTTATTTTTTCGTATGAAGTAAAGTTTCTTTTTTTTTAAGTTAACTGACTAATTTTATATAAGAATTAAACATTTTAGCATAATAAATAAAGTACATAAACTTCCCATCACATTTTCACACATAAATTCACACTTAAACTGATAAATATGTATGTCTTGCAACATTAAAACAAATTGTACTCAATAGTGTGTATCACTTTTCCCTGATGAAGGTTGCCTTCTCAACATACAGAACGCTGAGGTTGGAATAACACAATGAAATATGACTTCTTTTGAATATATTCCGAGTGAGGGCAGAGTTTGTTCTTTTCCGAACGTAATTCACTTTTCCCTCCATTTATTATGGAATATTCCGCGCTATTTATGATTACTTCAACAGAGGATATAAGTATGTTATTTTTCGACGGTTTGTATTTACAAAACTGCTGATTCTGTTTAGAGACTCATGCTTTAGATAAAGATTTCCTAAAATGGGTTTTCGTTATGGATTTTGCTATGAGGTTATGTATACATTAACACAGTAGTGAATTAGTTGATTTAGCAACTCGTTAAGGTAGAACTACTACATCACAGCTTGAGGTGAGAAATTGAACTTGTACTGGCTGCAGTATCTAAATTGTATATTTTTAGAATTTGTTGCAATTTTCTCATATTATTACCACAAAAATGTATAGGGCCTACTGAGTAATGCCTCATAATGTGAACTGGGTACTATAGAGTCCGGTTTTCTTTAGCTAGATTTTTATTTTTATGTTAAGCCTAGTTAACATTCCAAGCCTAAGTTGTGTCAAATTAAATGAAATAAAACATTATCGTTTTTCTTACACACAACACATTTTATCTTACTTACACATACTAACAGATAACCATTTTAGCACGTGTCAGTATTACACACACACTTTCCACAACCTAATAGGTTATAAGTTCCGTTTTTTAATAGAATAATTATAACACGTAATTTTAGTACTCTAAACTACACATTATAAAATAGTGATGATATTATGTATCGATCTTGATAAAACTAATCACGAAACCTGAGTTTAAAACGAGAGCGGTCGGCGTGCGGTACAGGGACGGAGACGGGGGCGGTGATGAAGCAATAGACTGATAATGAGGGTCAGACACATTACATGTAATTGGAATTCGGAGCGTAGCGAAGGAGAGGTGCCGGCACCAGATCACAGCCCGCGATCCTATAAAGGGCGAGCTGGTGGATAAAACAAATAAAAACATCGAGACTAAATACACAAATTTTGACGTACTGGGGTAATATAAAATTCAAAATAAGAATTCACAAATGTATAACAACATTTCAACTCACATCACGCCCACGTCTAAATATTTTGTCTCTAGTTAACATTCCACATCACCTGCTACTTGGAATGCAGCTTGGATTTCATTTCGAGAGTGAAAATTTGTCACTGGTTGTGAATAACTGACGCGTTCGTGGGTAAAGATTTGTAATGTGGCATTCCATAACGGAAAGGTAAATTTTATTACACTTAAACTAATCTGAAGTACTTCAATACAAAGTAAATATATTATGAGAAGCTCTAATGTATAGCGAATTTCCCTATTTTTAACTTTTAAGGTGTGTGGTCTTAACTCACGATACTAATCACAAGTATTAAACAAAATTTAGAGGATTTCACTGTCTTCAAGAGATTCGTAGTGTTTAAAGATAATATGCGTGATAAATTGTGAAGAAAATAGAACAAAGTATTCTTGAATATGTTAGTAAATAGACTCAACGTATAAGCGTTCTTTAATAACTTTAGTTTATTTACGTTGCATGTTTTACAGGCGATCGTAAGTGAAACCAACACCACTCGTCTGTTTTCAACCTCTACTTCACCCTATTGCATTTTTTCTCCCCTCAAACGCTCGCTGCTCGAGTCACTAGCTCGTCTATTCACCCACCAGGCTAGTGGCGGGTCTCCTTGAAGCCTTGAAGCTTCTATTTCCCCAACAACTAGACCCTTGTTCACGCTAGTTCCAGCAGTGTTTTGTCAGCACGTCGGTTCACATCAGCCCCAAACCTGAACCCAACATTTAAAATTGGCTCCAATCGGCAACCATCGTCGATCTAATGAGGTGGAACACTTTTATCAGATCCTCTCGGCCAAATCGGACTGAAAGAATGAGAACAGCCTTCGAGAATTGACAGCCAACCGTGTGACGAACCGTCTAACCAACCGTATGATTGACGCAATATTCACAGATTAAGTTTTATAAAATAACTCAATTAATCCTTTATTTAAACAAAATAAATACAAATTTGCATTAGTCATGACAATTTCTTTATGTCTAATGGGGGCTTCAATCAAACTAGTGACAGACTCCTGTAAACTAACTAAACCCACCAGCGACACAATCGCGGACACTGTGGTAACTCTTGGCTAAGAGTATTTTTTTTTTGTTCTGAGGCGGTTTCAGTCCAACTCCAGCTGAAGTGAGGAATTAGTAGTACAACTTATGATTTAGTTGAAAAATATGAAGCACTTATTGATAGCTCGTTTATAACGCATATACTTTTAACTATGAAATTCGAACAAACGCCGTGAAACAGTGATTCATAACCTGTTTACGAATTACTCTAATAACAAATCTTAGACTGAGCATTTTCCGATTAAAATCTAATCGGACTGAAAGAATGAGAACAGCCTTCGAGAATTGACAGCCAACCGTGTGACGAACCGTCTAACCAACCGTAAGATTTACGCAATATTCACCAAATAATATTTGTTAAATAACTCAATTAATCCTTTATTTGACCAAAATATCAAATACAAATGTGCATTAGTCATGATAATTTCTTTATGTCTAATGGGGGCTTCAATCAAACTAGTGACAGACTCCTTTAAAACTAACTAAACCCATCAGCGACACAATCGCGGACACTGTAGTAACTCTTGGCTAAGAGTATTTTTTTTTTCTGAAGCGGTTTCAGTCCGACTGGTCCGACTCCAGCTGAAGTGAGGAATTAGTAGTACCAACTTATGATTTAGTTGAAAAATATGAAGCACTTATCGATAGCTCGTTTATAACGCATATACTTTTAACTATAAATTCAAACATACGCCGTTGTTTCAAACTATAATGATTCACAACCCGTTTACGAATTATTCTTATAACAAAATCTTAGACTGAGCATTTTCCGATTAAAATCTGTAGAAATTCTACAATCATTTATGTCCCTTGTAATTAACACCAACATGATAAAAACCCTCTGTATCTTTGCCCTATGAACATCTGGGTGGCAGTTAACATGGAGTATCTCCTTTACGACCGCTACTGCCCACATTATCACCAGCCGCGGGCCTAACTGCACTGATAACAGCTATGCTAATGCGCCTAATTGCCATCGCAGCGTGCGTTGATACCACGACCGCCGCTAAACTTGCGAAACCATCAGCGAGGCGCCTCCCAGGAATGCTCCTTCGTGCGGCGTTCCACAAGGGTGTGTACTGGGGCCACTGCTGTTTTTTAGAGAGGCGTAGGTAACACACGGCAAGTTTGAGAAAGCTATTGTCATCAAATATATTTAACAAGACTGGAGTAACTATTAGACATTTTTAGTGCTTCTCAAAAATATTTTTTGATGATATTGGTAAGGTAGACATGTCAAAGTGAGGTATGAATCGATGAAGTGATTTTGTATTAGCGTGCCTAATTATAGTGTTTTAAAAGGGTCTCTTTTTGGGCCAAATTACATTGGTCTTTCTAGTGCTACTAACCTCCAATTGAGTAAACCCTTCAAATAACACATCTATGCCTATGATTTTTAAAACTCTTAGAACTAGCTTGAGAATAATTTTTTCTTGTCGGCGGGGGGGTGGGGGGGGGGTTCACAAGGGCTTATTTTTCGACATGTTTTAACTGTGTAGCGTTTGGAGGTAATTGTTATCTTAGTTTGTTCTACTGTATATTCATTTAATCCAAATCTAATACTTGATGTGAGAATACATAATCTTGATGTGAGAATGCATTCTTGACGAGGTGAAACCATCACCGTTGTCAATAAACTTGCAATAAACTTCTCGTGAAGTAACGACCAGGTGGGGTGAGAGGGGTTTGCAATAAAGTGGCATCTAAATTGCAGAAAAAGGGAGTCAATGTTGTTCAAGGCGGGAGATTATTAATAAAGATGTCTGGGTGATATTTAAATGAGGTTGCGACATCAGATTGAGATTCTTCCCCTCTTTTTCTCTCACAATCTTCCCTCGCGTTATCAGATGATAGGGATACTCTGCCCCAACACCTTTTGTGGCTCGACTCCAGAAACAATCGAATAACCGGTGATGTGTTTTCGATATCTTGCGATAGTTTATCAGGAAAACACCCTCATCCGGTATCTAGTTATCAGATGATAGGGATACTCTGCCCCAACACCTTTTGTGGCTCGACTCCAGAAACAATCGAATAACCGGTGATGTGTTTTCGATATCTTGCGATAGTTTATCAGGAAAACACCCTCAACCGGTATCTAGTTATCTGATGATAGGGATACCCAGCCCCAACACCTTTTGTGGCTCGACTCCAAAAACAATCGAATAACCGGTAATATGTTTTCAATATCTCGATAGCTATCCACTAAACACTTCTTTCTCCAGTATCTAGTTATCGAATCATAGGGATCCATCGCTTCACCACTTCTTGTGATTCAAGTCCAGAAACCATCGAATAACCGGTAATTTGTTTTTTTTATACCTCGCGATAACCTGAGATTAAACTTAATTGGGATTATGCTCTGGAATGTTATCAGTAATATCTTATTAGCACTTTTTTCGAAAAAGATATTCTTCATTTCCTAAACGAATTTGTTAAGCTTAAATTTGTCTATAGTGAAATCGTATTTTATTTTAATAATATGGGTTTAACCGGAAAAATTTCGATATCTTATCTTACTAGAAAATATAAACGTACATAGCATCTAGTTTCAGACTTTATTGTCAGGCTTTTTGTTTATTTTCTTATTGTTTATTCGTTTGCACACATTACTGTCTCTGTCTGATACAACCAATCTTTCACACCCCGATTTGAAAATATCGATATAATAACAAAATGTTTTTAATTCTAGTTTATAGTAGGCTATATGTAACTTACCTACGAAGCCAGATTGAAAAGTTCGCTTCGGCAGAAAGTGTTGGTTGAATCAAGATAAGATGACGGATTCGTTGGTGGTTTGGCGAAGGAGAAAACCTATTGGAGCTATCAAAGGATGAGAAATGTGTGTCGAACATGAAACTAAGCTGCTTGATTATTCAGTGGGAACTTTCTCTATAAATGGGCAACCATATATGCAACGGCAGCTTAATGTAAACAGTCTTCGCAATCGATCACTGTCCGGAAATATTGTTAGTAATTTGTAACATTACAAGGGCTTAACGAGTAGGAAGATTATTCTGTGTAAAAAAGATGTGGAAGTAAAAAAATTTATATTTCGTACCACTGCATGGAAATGATCACATTGCCATACCTGTAAACAGTGCGCAAAATAGATCATTTCCGCTCTAGTGCGGGAATGGATTATTCCCGCACACTAAATCAGCTGATTTCACAAATGTTTTTTTTTCTCTACACCAACCACAGCCGCGCCGCGGATTTGGTAGTTACAACCGGTAAGTAAATAGCATAACCTTAAAAAATCAAACATAACCTAAATGACATCTTATATCTATCTAAAAAGTTAATATGTATATTGTTGTAAGTTAATTGGTGGTAGGAAAAATTCTGTGTGTATTACGAGCGCAAACGGTCATTGCCGCTCTCGAAATGTATAACAAATGTCCTACTTCTCTTAATACACAAATAGCTATTTCCGTTCATCGCTTATTATTAAAACGCATCAACATCACACACACACCGGCAAAGCATGAAGTATACGTGAACATAATTTTGTGTTTTAAATTTACTGGGTAAATGTCTAAATAATATTTCTTAGCGTTAAAAACATGAAAATTTAAGTCTCAGGTTAACTGGGGTGAAACTGTAACATAGTGGACGAATCGAGAATCTTAAAACCATAAGTGATGTCGTAGGTTCGATCCCCGGTGACAATTCTAAAAATCGAACACCACATTCTTGTACTTTACCTAATGAAATGTTTCACGCTCAGGCCTTTGAGGTCATGTTGACAGGCAAGTACGATATTTAAAAGAACGCTTATTTCTTTCCCGTTAACTCTTTCACAAACATTGAAAAAATACGAACACCAAGGATAAATTTAGCAATTTAATTAATTTAATATTACGATTATTTACAAACTTGATCAAACTAATTTTTGCAAAGCACCCCCTCGCTTTTTCTAAATCTTAACCCCTGGAAGGGTGAAGGTGAAGCAATAACTCCAAATTCGAAGTCTCTTAGGGCAAACACTTCCGGGGCTAATATCAAAACAATATCGGGACGTCGGTTAATAAAGTCGCATCTGTCCAACAAGGGGAGGGAGGGGCTGCCCAAATATTGTCGGGGGAAATTAAAGCTGGATATTGGTAACACTGACGCTAGTAGAGGGGAGGGGGGGATAAACAGTGTCATATTGGTTTCATGTTTTACCCACGCTCTATAACAATCTTGTCCTGTGTCGAGATGTTGCTTTTATAGCCGAGATTATATTGCCTCTGAGGCTTGAATTTCGTAAAGTGGGTTTAGGGATTAAAATTTGATTGTATCAATAATTTGCAATTAATTTATGTTGTTATTTAAGAAGACGTTTGTATTAGTTGTAGATATCACATTTTCAGTGTACAATATTCTTTTCCTACAGTTACCTAACAATGTACATGTTCTCTCACTGATTTGAGAAAGCAAAGTGGCCAATTCGCTCATCAGTGAGACAATGTTAACATTGTCTCACTCTAATTACTTTGTCTCACTCCAGATTTGCAACGTGAAGGCACGAAATAGTGAGCGCGTAACATGCAGGCAACGTCATATGCGCGCGAAATACGTTGGCAGCACTAACTGTAAATCAGCTGGTCAGCTGTTGTACTGTTGTATTTGTCACTTTACGTTAAATGTTATATTAAAAGTTCACTTCTGTGTAAAAATAGGTTATGTTTCTTCACCAATTTATTTGTTTTATGGTAACTTTAGGAAAAGTATAATGTGCAACTCGAGTTCAAAGTACAATTGCCTCACTAGAAACCATTCCTCACTCGCCTACGGCTCGTGAGTAAGGATTTCTCTCGAGTGAGTCAATTGCTTACTTTTCTCACTAGTTGCACAAATAGCTATTCTAATGACAAGAATCCAGTGAGGTAATATTCCTGCCATTGAGGAGTTTTGCTAATGAGGTAATATTCCTGCTATTGAAGTATTTTACAACCTCCCATACTGTATTCACTTTCCCATGGCTTGTTCAGTGTTCGACAGACTGACAACAGCTACATTATCATCACTTTATGTCCGTGTCAACTCGAGACGTCTCAGATATTATCTAACCTCAATAACTGTTACAAAATAACTGGTTATTCTCCGTTAACGATATGTTTTCTGGTAACCTAATAGCGTATATAATTGTTAGAGTGGGTTAATATGTGGTAATTTACAATACTTAGCTTAATAAGAGCTGATATTAGTTTTGATTTTCGTCGGGTTGGTGTGGGTTTAATTTAATGATACCCACCTTACATAATGTTTGGTAGAGAGTGTTTTGTATTTCATTTGTTACTTAAAACATTGAGTAGAGTCGAAAATACTGAATAAAAAAATTGGGAGATTTTTCGAAAGTCATTCACTGATAGAATATAATAGAAATGCAATGATGACTCTGGGCTGATGCTGAGAAATAGTTAACAAATCATGAAGATGTAATAATGGGTACACACTTTAAAAGGGTTGTAAAACCAAGAACATCCATTTTATTTCCATACAATGTAGAATTTTGATCAATGTTGGGAATAACTCAATTTGGTATTGTACACGTTTATGATCAAAATAAAAAACAGCAAGCTATAAAATATTTTAAGTTTATTGATCCAAGATTAAAGAGGTGAACATTTGTATCTTACAAAACTACATATAATTGCTTTATAACTTGTTCTAATATACATTTTTCTTCCAGGTACACATTGTAATTGCCGCAGTTGATGTTCTTAGTGGGTGAGTTTATTTTGCATGTTATGTTTTTTCAATTTCAATCATCTGCAGTTAAAATGAAATTACGCAAAAGGTATGCATGATTTATTGTGGCAACGTTAAACATATCTAAGGTAAACTTGAAAAATTGGAGTAGACCTACTAGTAGTTATGGTAGGAGATGATTTTATGGAGAATTGAAATGTAATTGAAAATTTTCATGTATGTGTGATTGGAGGGGTACATGTGATTTAAAGTTGAGGGGTGGGTTTTGTTATTGTAATAGAATGAGAGAATGAAAGAGAAAGAGAAAATGGATGATGAAGAGGGTAATGAAAGAGAAAGGGATAGAGAATGTTTGGGGTTGTGAGTGAGTGAGAGAGAGAGTGAAAGAGAAAATGGGGGAGGAAGAGGGGTATTGAAAAGAGAGAGAGAGAGAGTGAAAGAGAAAATGGGGGAGGAATATGGGTATTGAGAGAGTGAGAGAGAGTGAGAGAGAGTGGGAGATAGAGGAGTGATAGTGATTGAGAGAGAGAGAGTGAGAGTGAGAGGGTGTTGATGGAGGGTGTTCATGATGACGTCATTGTGTTATGTGTGTGTGTATTGGTGTGTGTATTTGGGTGTGTATTTGGGTGTGTGTGTGTGTGTGTGTTTTATTACTGCTTTATTCTGTATTACTTGGTATAGTTTATTATCAATTACTCTGTTATATGTGTTGTACATTTTAATGGATAGTAGTATGTTTTTATAGTTTGTAAAATTAAAAGATTTGGGTAAATTCTTTAGTCGTGGTATGGTATCTTTCAATGTCCTGTACCCGTATGTTTTACTTCTTACTGTTACAAATTCTAGAATGGGATTATTAGGAGATGTATCTTTGAATTTACCTAAGAGAGTATTAGAAATGAAAGGTTGATCTTTTGTAAATGAAGTAGTATCAGTAGTGAATACTTGTATTGCAAATGAATCGTTGTCTGTGTATATTAAATTGAACGGTGGGAAGTACTTTTTCAAGTTATTGTAATACATGTGGTACATGTATCTCTTACTTAGATCTAGTATTGAAAATCCTACAGGTATGGGTTTCTTACACTGGACCTTTTTCTTTTTCATGAATATTATATAATTGTTTTCATTTAGAATTAGTCTGTCTATGAACGTGGGTTGTTTTATTAAGTACATGAGTTTCTTAGTGTTGTTGTAGAGGAAGTATTTGTTTAGGTTTTCAGTAACCTTTTCTATTGACTTGCCATAGATTAAGTTTGATTGTAGTTTAAAGAAATTTGAGAGGGTTTTGTCATGTGAGTAGGTTGTTCGTAATTGGGTGTTTATGTCTATGTAGGGTTTTAACCAACATGATTGGTTAAATGAAATTACTCTATGGACTTTCTCTAGTATCATGCCCATTGACAGAGCTTGTTCTAAGGTCTTGTAATGAATCACATAATGTTTTCTATCTTTAAAAGAAGATATTAATGTACCTGTTTTTTCATCGTGGTAAGGGCACAATGGATAGTCTATGTGATTGGTATTGTAAGGGTATTTTAAATCAACTTCTAGAATATAACCTGTACCATTATTATTATTGGTGATGGTGTTGTATATGTTAAATGTTGATGGTGAAATCCATTTGAAATTGTCAAGTGGAAGTGGTTCTGTTGACATTATAGTGGCATATAGACCTATTATATCATAAAAGTATATAAATGAATCTGGATCTGAGGCATTATAGTTTGGAAGAGTGTGGTGGTTTGATTTTGTATAGCTTTTAATTGCAGATGTATATCCACCTCTTATTCCTTTCATTATCATTTTATACATCTCTATGTCATGTAAAAGTTCTATTTGGACTTTAGTGACTTTGAGCATGATGTCAAAACAGTAAGAACCTATTGTCAGGTAGTGGAAGATATCAAGATTATAGTGTTCTAAACAGATTAATCGTATAGTTTCTAGTTTCTGGAATGGTATATCATCGGGGATGAATTGGAAGAAATCTAAAAACTTCATTGTCGTGTTTTTGATTTTTTTGGATATGCACAAGAACTTTTCTACCTGTCCCTTGAATGGGATGAATTTTATGTTTGCATTGACACTGGTGAAGTAGTTTAACAGTTCTATTCCAAAATCTTTAATTATTATAGGAACAAAGTATGGTAGACGATAGTTAAAGTTACACGTTGAATGGGTGTAACCTCTTACTTGTCCATTTATATGATTATGGTCAAGCACATAGTCATTGTCAAGAATATAACCACAGATGTGACAGGTGTCATTGATTTGTGGTTTGGGTGGATAACAGTTGGGAGGGATATTTCTTTTATATATCCTTCCTATTGATTCACATTCACTTTCTAATGATATCATAAATGTGGATATGTCTGGAAAGGTAAGTGTACGTATTATTTTACTTGATTCATCTATGATGTTGTATGTGAGACTAACTATTGAATATGTCCCTATACGATGAGTGAATGATGTATTTGGATTTGGTTCACAGGTATCCTCTTTGACTAACTCAGTTTTTATGTCACAGTAAATGACAAAGGGTATCTTCAACTGTTTGTGGTAATTTTTAAAGAACAGTTTAGTACCAGTTTTTGGTAATGTGACAATTGGATCTGAGGGAGTTGTTATACAGACGATTTCATGATTCAGAAGATGGAGTTTCTTGTAGAAATGTTTGAAACACTGCCTACAAATGTACAGTCTAGATGATGTTTTCACTAATTGTTTACCTATGAATGCTTCAAAATTTCTTATCCACATGTAATGGTTACTGTACAATAGTATGTCTCGATGATCATGTTTTCTTTGTGGTGTCACTTTTAGGGGAATTATTTTTTTATTCTTACTGTCTAGTGTGTAGACATTAATTGAAATATTATTTGTACTTTCAAATACTTGTATCTCGTCAAGTTTAACAGGAAAGGAAATACACCATTTATAATGATTATTTATAGATACATATTTGAAGTAATTTGAAATATTATGGTAATCCTTTTTATAATCTGCTAATAATTTACCCATTATGGCTATTTTAAAGCAAATGTTGTTACTACAACATTTAGTTTTCATACTACTTGTACGAAAAGGATTTACAAGAGATTTCTTACCATTTATGAAAGAGGGTAGTTTAATTCTTTTGTAACAGTGTGATCCCCAAACTGGTTCATATCTGTTTATGCGAAGTTCAAGTTTAACTATTGTATAAATGGCCCAACCTGATCCACGTAGTTCTAAATTTGATTTTTCAAGTAATAATTTTTCTATATTATTTGTATATTGTTGATTTATATCAGTTAAACTGAAAACTGTAAGGTTTTGAGTTTTAAAACTCTTTATTTGTAACTCATCTTCAGATTTTGAAAACTTACATTCCAACAACATGTTGTATTTTATACTTCCATGAATTTGTTGATAGTGTTTTAGTTGATAAATTACATTATCTCTCAACCACTCCATATAAGTTTTAATACAAACAAAACCATTTGGATTGCCAGCTTTTAGAGTAACAAGTCTACATTTTGCTGCTGATTCAACTTCTATAAAATGGTTTTCAAATGTAGAGTCATGTTCATGCTGTATATCTAGTATAGGATCATAAAGAATTCCACACACTTCACATAGTAATGGCATGATTAAAAATAAAACTTATAATGACAAACATTGCATTAAATAGGTTTATTTATGAAAATTTAATTACTATATTTTTCATTTGTTATTCGAGTTAATACAAGACGAGTAGTGCAATCAGATATTGGTCTATTTAGTTTTAAATAAATATCATATATTTTATTATTTTCCAAATTAAACATATTTTGAATATCATTATCTATTCTTAAACAGCCTAAACATTTGAAATCTTTATTATTCAAATGAAATGCAATTACATAGTTTTCTATGGTTTCTTTAACTTTTTCTGAAATAAAACCTTCTATATTCTTCTTTGTCTTCTTCATATGAACAGTTTAGATATCAATAGCATATTTATATACACTCAAATCAAATGTATGGTGAATCTTGAAAATTATCAAATGATTCTATTTCTTTTTTAAATTCTTCAAGTAAATCTTTAGCATTCACTTCACTAATTTCTTCAAACTTTCTTTTTTTAGATGTTGTAGGTTGATCAATTCTCCAGTCTTCTATTGTTAAAAGGTTGTAGTGAGTGTCAATTATACTTGGGGCTTTTAATTCAAGTAAATCTTTAGAATGTTCTGTTAGAAACAGATTTATCTCTGCTCGAGGAAATTTATTGAGTAATAATAGAGCATGTGCATATGTTATTTCATATGCATTTTCAATATTAATACATTTAACATTTATATTATGTTTGATATAAATTAATTTTCCAAGTACCTCTTCAATATCTGATTTTTCTAAAATACTTTGAATAACATCATGATCATATTTATCTAAAACATCTTCAATTTTACTAAATTCTTCATCACTAGGTAAATTGTCTACAAAGAATAAGTTTAACCTCTGTGGAGTATCAACAGAATCTGACATTGTAATGAATGGTTGTAGAAGCTCTAGGGATATTTATATGTAGCTTTATTTTAAATTTAAGTATATAAAAATGGAAATTATTGAAGTTAGTAATGATAAACCAAAATCTAAAATCCAAAATATTTTTTCAGTAAGATTAAAAGAAATTCTTCAAAATATAAGACCTGATAAATTAGAAAATGAATTAAATGGTCAATCATCATTGTTGACTGTAATATCAATAGTTGTAACATTTACATTATTATTTTCAATATTTACACTAAAGATTGGTATTGTCAATGCACTGTTAATATTATTCGTAATTATATCAATTATCATTTTGATTTTTAAATATTATAAGACAAATACTATAGATTAAGTGTCACTTAAAATATTATCAAAGGATAAATAAGTTGAATATTTTTGTATAGTAAAATCTAAAAATAAAAATTGTTTATAGTTTAAGAGATTTATAAAATTATTTATACCAAATTATACTCAATATAAAATATAACATTTTTCATTTTTAAATTTTTATTGTGTAGTATATATTTAATACATTAATGTCAAAAGATTATAGTGAGTGTCAATTATACTTGGGGTTTTTAATTCAATTAAATCTTTAGAATGTTCTGTTAGAAACAAATTTATCTCTGCTTGAGGAAATTTATTAACTAGTATTAAAGCATGTGCATACGTTATTTCATATGCATTTTCAATATTAATATATTTAATATTTATATTATGTTTGATATAAATTAATTTTCTAAGTACTTCTTCAATATCTGGTTTTTCTAAAATATTTTGAATAACATCATGGTCATATTTATCTAAGATATCTTCAATTTTATTAAATTTTATATCACCAGGTAAACTGTCCACATAGAATAAGTTTAATCTCTGTAGATTATAAACAGAATCAGACATTGTAATGAATGGTTGTAGAATGTAGAAATTTATATGTAGCTTTATTTTAAATTTAAGTATATAAAAAAAATGGAAATTGTTAAAGTCAATAATGATAAACCAAAATCTAAAATATTTTTCCAGTAAGATTAAAAGAAATTATTCAAAATATAAGACCTGATAAAATAGAAAATGAATCAAATAGTCAACCATCATTGGTGACTGTAATATCAATTGTTATAACATTTACATTATTATTTTCAATATTCACTAAAGATTGGTATTGTCAATACACTGTTAATATTATTTATAATTATATCAATTATCATTTTGATTTTTAAATATTATAAAACAAATAATATAGATTAAGTGTCACTTGAAATACTATTAAAGAATAAATAAGTTAAATAAATTTTTAAAGTAAAATCTAAAAATAAAAAATATATATTATTTAATCAAGTTTAAAAGATTTACAAACTTATTTATATTAAACTATACTCAATATAAAATACAACATTTTTTATTTTTAAATTTTTATTATTTCTTGTGTAGTATATATTTAATACATTAATATCTTTCTGATGAATATCTTTTAAATACTGCAATATAAGTGTTGGGTATTTTGTTAAGACAATAGCTTTTTCTAAGCTCATAACACATTTAAACTCCAGTTTCATGTCTATGTATGTCTAGGAAGTATTGTTATATTTGTACCAAGTGATGTGACAAATGGGGATCCAGAATATGAAAGTGGGTTAGCAGAGATTTTGGCATTGGTATTTTTACTTTCTCCTGACTTTTCTTCATCTGCCAATCTTTTATATTCGGGTATTTCCAATTGTTCTATTGAACAATCCCACAAAGATCTAGTGTGTGGTCTATGGATCTGGTCTATTTCCAAAGCATTTCCTTCAAATATTAATGGATCACCTTCACAAATTCTTCTGGTTGAAACTACTCCAATCGGTGTAATTTGACAGTTTGGAGTGAATGATGATACTACTTCATCTCTAAACTTTAACTCCTTAGGATATGTATTTCGAATAAGTTTGTACCAATAAGATTTTTGATTATCATCAAAACAGGTAGGAATCTTTAAACTTTCATCTGGTTTAATATCAGCATATTCTTCTCTGATTTTAGAAATATGAGAATTTTCATATTGTTGAATAAAATTATGAAACCCATCACGATTACTTTTACATGCATCTACATTTTCACACTCTGGAAAAACTATAGTATTTTTTGGAATACTTCCAGTATATGTATAGGCTTGACCCACATCTCCTTCTACTTTTGTTGCCCATTTATCAATTTCATCACAAAATGTCTTTGGTACACCAATATTTAAAGTATCTTCTTTACAGCAAATACTTTCTCTTGTACCTGGGGGATATTGAAGCAATCGCTTAGCTTCAACTTGTATGACACTAAGAGCTCCAATTGACTGTGAATATAGAAGATTCATTTTATGTAACATAAAGTATTGTTCATCTAAATTTCTTCCCTCTGTGTCTATGCAGCGATAAGCTTTAATCCTTGTATATATATAAGGGTTAAGTGTTACATAGTATAATTGGGGTTTATTTATAGTACCTGAGAATTTTTCAATTTTTGTCAGTTTTAAATGATTTTTATGTTCCTTAAATTCATCCTTAGTGGTAGATATCATATTAATAGTATCTGTATCATCTACTTTTTGAATACAAATTTTAAAACTATTTGGATCACTATTTATTCCTATTTTATCACCAGGTATTCCTAATAGTGACCACATAATTTCTCCTCTGGGTATTATCAGAGTATGTTTTTCAAATACTATATTGTCAGGACAATTATTGTTTTCAAGATTGTTTTTAAGTTTATATGGTTTATTGGCTGTTAAAAATGATATTACACTATCTTTACCTTGATAACATGAAATTGTGCTGAATAATGTCTTAATATACTCATCTCTTTGTGATAGGCCATATTGAGTAAATAAATCAGCAATACATATGCCAGAAATAGCAGAGCTTAACTTATTACCATACTTGTTATACATATAAATTTCACGTTCAAAAATTGTATTCATTATAAAATTTTTAAATAATTCTTCTGATTCTCCACCACGTTTTTTGTAGTGTGGAACTACACAGTTTTTTACTCGGGTTGTATAAATTCCAGTTGTCATTTTATTATATAGATAAAAAATAAAATTAAATTTGTTATTCTATTTTTTATACTTGTCTAATTGTTTTCATTGTATTAAGTTTTCAATTTTTTAGCAGGGGGTTCATCATTTTTGAAAAGTGATGCCATATAGGGGGAAAATAATCTTTTTGTAAGAGTTAGACTAATAAGAAGGGATATGTTTTGTAAGCTTGACTTTAATGCCTTCATTGATGGTGAATCATTATCTTGAACTGATTTAAGAATTTCATCTACATCTTTAGCTCCTAATATTTTTGAAATAATATTTGATCCAGAATCATTCAATATGGTAATTTTATCCTTTTGTAATGATGTTGAAAATACATCTATATATTTTTGAATATCTAAAGGAGTAAACTTTTTTGCTTCAGCTAATAACACTTCAAAAAATGTAAACACATAATTGGCCATATTTTTATCTGAACTATTTTTACCTAATACTGAATCTATTACAAGTCCAATCTTAAACTTTTTATAAAGTAATTGATCATTTACACTATCAATATCTTCTAATTTTGTAAAACAACTTTGTAAATAAGCACAAGATCCATTATTATATAAATATTTTATAATATCTTTTTTTAATGAATCAGGAGATGATATTGATGATACTGGTGGTATTGAAGGTTGATGAATTTGTTGTGGAGGGGGATTTTCTGGAGGTTGAGTTTGTATTTGAGGCTCCTCATTATTATTGTTATTACTTTCCATCCAGTTTAAATCAGCAAATATATCTAATGTTTCAGGATTATTAATAAAGTCTTGTTGCTGTGGAATAGAAAAATCTTCTGCATTCAAAAAACTTGGAGGGTTATTCAAAATAGTGTTCATTTTTTATAAATAAAAAAATGATTTTTAAACAGTGTTTTGTATTTGATTTAGATGAAACTTTGGTATATGTCCGTGGAAAGGACATTTTTGTTAGGCCATATTCAGAAACAGTTTTACAAGTCCTTAATAAAAACAAGAGTAATATTGTAATTCTTTGGTCATCAGCTGATTTTACTTATGTACACAATATACTCATAAGACTTAATTGGTGTCATTATTTTAAAAAGATACTTACAAGAGATGATTGTGAGGTGTCGTTTAAACTATATGGTGAAAACAAATCTTGTTTCTTCATAAAAGATTTACTAAAGAGAGAAAATGAAATTTATAAAATACAATTTATTTTAATTGATGATTTAGCCTTGACAAATGAAATTAAAAAGGAATATGATTTTAAAATTAACATTGTGCCATTTAAAAGTACAAAACCTACACCTGATTTGCATTTGTTTAATGCTATCAAAAGTTTTCTATAAAGTTTGAAACTAATTCTTTTAACACAGCTGGTTTATAATGTTTTTCTACTATTAGTGTACTTGAAAGGTGTTTGATAATAAATAATAACCTACTTTCATTATACGGTTCAAACAGGATTGGTATAGTAATAGCAAAAACAACAAATAATAAAAATGAAAATAAATACTTTTTACTATTCATGTTATTATATTTTTATACTTATTCTTTTAATAATAATTGATAAGACTAAAAATAAAAATATATTTAAAATTTTTAAGTATGATGATAATAATATTTATTTTAAGGAGTTACCAATGGGAATTAGTGGTGTAATACATAATAATACCCCATATATATATGACAAAGACTCTCTAACAAAATGTGGAGGTATTCATGATTCAGTTTTTGAAGTTAAGGGACCTGATAAGTTTTTTTCTAAATGTTTTATATCAGAAAATATAATTAAGCATATATTTGAAGGTGTTATCCCATATTTAGGCAACATAAATTTCAATTTCCCCATCACCATTTAATATGATTAATTTTCTATTTGGTATATAGTGATAATTTGTGTCTTGATTAAAATTTTTTGGTCTTACATAAATTAAATCTAAAAACCAAATTAAAGTATATAAATTATTTACTACAAACTCAGAAATGGGAAAGAGTAAGATGTTAAGTTTTTGAACACTTTTATGTTTTCCTAAATATAAATTTAAATCATTAATACTAAAGTTTTTATTTATATGCTTAAGGTTTCCACAATTCTCTACTTCTATTATAGTCTGATATGTATTTTTTATATCACGTAAATCCCAAAAATGAATACTATATTCAGAAAGTTTTTTAAATAAATCATCATAGTAGAATATTATATTTTTGTTATATTTCAACATCCAGACATTGACTTTGAAAGGCAATCTAAATTGTTCAATGTGATTTTGTTTCATCAAATATAAATAGTTTTTAAAACAATCATTTGTTTTCAATATATGTTTTTCTATAGTTGAAATGAAGCTAAATACTTTTAATATAACTTCAGTTTTATCAACTGGTAATCCGATTTTCATCATTCTTTCATAAAATTCTACAGCATCTCCCCTCTTTCTTTTATTATCTTTATAAAATTTATTAAAAATAGGTAATACATAAGAAAGTAAAATGTTTCAGGATTATTAATAAAGTCTTGTTGCTGTGGAATAGAAAAATCTTCTGCATTCAAAAAACTTGGAGGGTTATTCAAAATAGTGTTCATTTTTTATAAATAAAAAAATGATTTTTAAACAGTGTTTTGTATTTGATTTAGATGAAACTTTGGTATATGTCCGTGGAAAGGACATTTTTGTTAGGCCATATTCAGAAACAGTTTTACAAGTCCTTAATAAAAACAAGAGTAATATTGTAATTCTTTGGTCATCAGCTGATTTTACTTATGTACACAATATACTCATAAGACTTAATTGGTGTCATTATTTTAAAAAGATACTTACAAGAGATGATTGTGAGGTGTCGTTTAAACTATATGGTGAAAACAAATCTTGTTTCTTCATAAAAGATTTACTAAAGAGAGAAAATGAAATTTATAAAATACAATTTATTTTAATTGATGATTTAGCCTTGACAAATGAAATTAAAAAGGAATATGATTTTAAAATTAACATTGTGCCATTTAAAAGTACAAAACCTACACCTGATTTGCATTTGTTTAATGCTATCAAAAGTTTTCTATAAAGTTTGAAACTAATTCTTTTAACACAGCTGGTTTATAATGTTTTTCTACTATTAGTGTACTTGAAAGGTGTTTGATAATAAATAATAACCTACTTTCATTATACGGTTCAAACAGGATTGGTATAGTAATAGCAAAAACAACAAATAATAAAAATGAAAATAAATACTTTTTACTATTCATGTTATTATATTTTTATACTTATTCTTTTAATAATAATTGATAAGACTAAAAATAAAAATATATTTAAAATTTTTAAGTATGATGATAATAATATTTATTTTAAGGAGTTACCAATGGGAATTAGTGGTGTAATACATAATAATACCCCATATATATATGACAAAGACTCTCTAACAAAATGTGGAGGTATTCATGATTCAGTTTTTGAAGTTAAGGGACCTGATAAGTTTTTTCTAAATGTTTTATATCAGAAAATATAATTAAGCATATATTTGAAGGTGTTATCCCATATTTAGGCAACATAAATTTCAATTTCCCCATCACCATTTAATATGATTAATTTTCTATTTGGTATATAGTGATAATTTGTGTCTTGATTAAAATTTTTTGGTCTTACATAAATTAAATCTAAAAACCAAATTAAAGTATATAAATTATTTACTACAAACTCAGAAATGGGAAAGAGTAAGATGTTAAGTTTTTGAACACTTTTATGTTTTCCTAAATATAAATTTAAATCATTAATACTAAAGTTTTTATTTATATGCTTAAGGTTTCCACAATTCTCTACTTCTATTATAGTCTGATATGTATTTTTTATATCACGTAAATCCCAAAAATGAATACTATATTCAGAAAGTTTTTTAAATAAATCATCATAGTAGAATATTATATTTTTGTTATATTTCAACATCCAGACATTGACTTTGAAAGGCAATCTAAATTGTTCAATGTGATTTTGTTTCATCAAATATAAATAGTTTTTAAAACAATCATTTGTTTTCAATATATGTTTTTCTATAGTTGAAATGAAGCTAAATACTTTTAATATAACTTCAGTTTTATCAACTGGTAATCCGATTTTCATCATTCTTTCATAAAATTCTACAGCATCTCCCCTCTTTCTTTTATTATCTTTATAAAATTTATTAAAAATAGGTAATACATAAGAAAGTAAAAGTTCACCATTTGAAGAGAAATTTTCATCTTCCCCTAGAACATTTTTTCTATAGCTACAAGTTGCATTAAAAGAACTCAGGTTTTCATATTCATAATATGGTCTAGAATTACACACAAATGCATAATCTTTTTCAGAAGTATTTTCTAAGATATAACTACAAAATTTTTTTATAAAAATTTTAAATCGTCTATTAAATGATACCTTATCATCATAAAAGTTTTCAATTAATTGTAAAAAATATTTAAAAAACTTTTCAATAAAGATTTTAAATTTTGGATTTATTCTTTTAGCCAACCCCGCCATTTTAATTTGACCATTTCTTAATTTCATTATATAATTCTTCTTTTCTGCAAAAAATATCGTTGTTGTTGCTTCATAATCTAAAGTTAATGAGACCATTTCTAAACCCAAACCCTCTTTTATATATTTATTCAATACACTTGCAATATCAATATCAAAACTGGGTTGTAAAATAAAAAGGGAATCAGTATCTCCATATACAACAGTCATTTTTAAATCGTTTTCAATGTAATTTTTTATTTGTGAGTGAATCTTTCTCCCATATGATGTTACTAGTGCTGCACATGAAAGATCACGCATACACCCCTTTGATGCCAACAGTCCATATATGGAATTGGCTATAAGTTTATATGCTTTATTTAAATAAAGATTTTTTGTATTTTTCCTCTGTTCTATTAAATATTCAACTACTACAGCCAATGGAGATTTTATATACTCTCTCTTTATAGTATAAAACTTTTCCATTTTGTTAGTCTTTTTAAAAAAATCATTTACTAAAGGAGAGTTTTTATTGACATTATCAATAACATAATTGGGACTTATATTAAATTCACGAATAATACTAGGATATAAAGATGTAAAATCAACAACTGAAATGTTTTTATTGTTGTATATAGTTCGTTGAGCTTTTAAAACTGTAGCTCCTCGATATTGTTTATTAACTACTGATTCAAACATATTGCCACAAAATACATAATCATTAACACTTCTATTTGATATTAGAGGAACACACATACCTTGTGAAGGGTACATTATTGATGTGAACTTACTTATAATTTTTGAAGTAGCTTTGCTCATGTAATCGACTGTATCACAAAAACATATACTTACTAGAGGCATAAGATGATGAAGAATTTCTTTTTTTGCATATATTTCTACTGCTAATTCAGAATCAAGTGTCACATAGTCACATATTTGATACAAGAACTCTAAACCCCACTCCATGTATATATCATTGTATTGATAATATTGATTTAGCTTCTCAAAAGACATGTCTAATTTACTTTTGTCTAATTCTATTTCTGCTATATTGTTTAGTGAAAAGGAACTATATTCATTTGCATGCATACGCTTTAGATAAATCATTATGTCAATTATTTGAAAACGTTCACAACATACTAGAGGCATTTTTATCCCCAGTAACATTTTGTTTACATCTTCTATACTATAATAATCTGTTACCAGTCCTAGAATTATCATTCTATTTAAAAGAACTGGCAAATCAAACTCTAAAATATTATAACCAACTAAAAATGGTGTCTTTAAGTCATTTTTTAGAAAGTCACACACTGATTTAATAAGATCTCTTTCTTTAAAAAAGTTATAATAAACTCGATTTGGTCTATTATTTTCAAAATTTGTAATATTTGGATTAGGTAAGAGTAAAAACACTATCTCTAACTCTTTTTCAAATTTCTTACCAAGAACAGTGCCTATAACAAATGAAACAGAAACTATTCTTTCGTCTAAACTTGCCCCATTAGGAATAATTCTATATTCTCTCTCCTTTACAACCTCTATGTCAAATGAACAAACTTTATGTTTTGGTATTGTGTCAAATCCAACAAGTGTTTGGTTGTCATTATCTATATTTTCTAAAATTCCATAATAAAGGAAGTCTTTATTTTCTCGTTTTTTAAATTCAAAATATCTTTGTAATGGAGAAGGGGTGAAATTTATATCAAATATACCAAATAAGGACTTGTTATAAGAAAGAAACTGTTCAAGTCCTGAGAGTATGTTAGCATTAAACACATGAATAAATGTTGATAAACCTCTAAGGAGGTCAATTGAAACAACATCTTCAAATGTTATTTGAGACTGTGTTTTTAAATTTATTAAATTATTATTGTATGTTATTTTATATATGTGTTTACCAAAGTAATAATAGGCGTTCTTTTCAAATTGTTCCTTTTTATTTGTATTTATTAATAATTGTAAATAGTTAGAATTGTCTTTATTCAAGTGTAACTTTCCACTTTGCATGTTTAAATTATTATCAAATCCAACATAGTCTCCCTTATTACTTGTCCATTTAGTAACAAAACAACTCTCAACTTTGTTCATGAGTAATGATAAAAGTATGTGTACAACATATTTATATTTATAAAAATGTTTGAAATAATATTATTATGTATTATTGTTACAATATTTATATTAAAATCAAATTTTATAAATTTTAATTTACCAAATGTAAATACTATAAAATTTTGTGATGATTTTGTTGGAACTTGGAATGGTGAAAGTTGTATTTGTAAATATCCTAACTTTTTAATTAATAATCACTATAATGGTAATTGTGATAAGATTGTTGATATAAATTGTAAAAGAATACTCAATTCAAATGGTAAATTATTTGATTTTAAAACCCATAATCCCTATACTGAAGGAGTTTGTGATTGTAAAGATGATTACTATTATGATATTATTACACATAAATGTATCTTAAGTAAATTGAATACATTAATTTCTTTTTCAAAACCAAAGAAATGTGATGATGGATATTATTACAATGAGAAATATCATACATGTCTTAAAACATTATGTTCATGGGATATGTTATTTCCCCTTGAAAGAGTAGATCAAGTGGGTTTATCTAAAACCACATGTAAATGTAGTTTTAAAGATGGGTTTATACCTATTTCACTTGCAAATGGTACAGTTGGTTGCACAAAACTACTTAAAAATAAAAGTTGGTCAAAAAATCATATAATTCTTTTAGAAAAAGCAAAAGAAAATAAAAAAGATGATAAAAATTGGAAAATATATCATTTATACCCTTTAGCATCACTTAAAAGTTACCTAGGAAATTTTTATAGCATTGAGGGTGATAATGGAACCACTATGATTGCTGTAGAGCAAATTCATGGTAACTGGATGAGTGATTTACTTT